>NC_084737.1:25035201-25105201 GCF_033978785.1 Entelurus aequoreus
AAACAAGTTGAAAAACTTATTCGGGTGTTTGCATTTAGTGGTCAATTGTACTAAATATGTACTTCACTGTGCAACCTACTAATAAAAGTCTCAATCAATCAAAAAAAAAAAAACTCCAACCCTTCCCCCATCCATTCCTGAGCTAAGATAAAAGGTGTGTGCCTCACCGACACTCTCCTGTAAACAGACGACCTTTGTCTTTTGAGCCCTCCAATAAATACTAAAAAAAAAGGTATTCTCTGAACATTTCTTATTAAATAGATTATTACATTGTAAAACAACAGACACCTTACTTTTGCTTGTCCTTATGTCCCTGCAAGATGATGTTACGTTTTGGACGCATGGCTGCAATTGTTGTGATCTCTTGGATGCAGAATTGTACACCAGTAAAACCAGCAAACCAGTAATTATAGTCTGCAAATTGTGTTGTTGTTGAATGATATTTATCTGATTTAAAGTTAGATACAGTTAATATACGTGTCTGTCTATCTGTGTTGTTGGCCCTGCGATGAGATGGCGACTTGTCCAGGGTTTACCCCGCCTTCCGCCCGAATGCAGCTGAGATAGGTTCCAGCACCCCCTGCGACTCCGACAGGGACATGCGGTATATAAATGGATGGATGGATCATTTGTTGTCGTGCTTTTTTGTGTAGACACCATGAAAACATACATTTAGAATGAATCGTTCATGACTTGCCCATCACTATGACTCATTGGCCCCGCCCCTAAGTGACGCAAGCGTGGAGGATATGCGCTTTGCAGCAAAGTCCTCCTTTACTCCACACACGCTACTAAGCCTCGGCACATCTCCTCACATCGCTACTAACTACACTTTATTCATCCTCCGTGTCAGGATGAATTCCACTCGTCTCAGTCAACTTTGGAGATTATTTGGCCCGCTTAGCTTGCTAGTTGTTTTAGCGCGCTAGTTAGCTTAGCGTGCTAATTAGCTTAGCTTGTTAGCTGCTAACAAAGAGACGCGGATTCGATCAACACATCGCTTAGTTAAGATCAATTGTGAGTGTAAAGTATTGTGATTGTGTGAAAATGTGCGAAAGAACGATGGCAGAGTACAAAGAGGAACTTTCTCGAACAAAAGAAGAGAACAAGAGACTACGTCAACTACTGGAGGCTGTTTTCAAGAAACCTCAAGTTGTGTTACACAGAACAGGTTTGTTTACTTCTTACTCTCACATGTTTACTAACTTTATATTTCATCATTAACATGAAAATGACATGTTTGTTTACTTCTTACTCTCACATGTTTACTAACTTTTTATTTCATCATTAACATGAACATGACGTGTTAGATACATTTTGATTAATAGGTGTACTCAGACACATGATTGTTATTGTGTTATTAATGTGATTATCAGACAGCAGTCATTTTCATTAGATAATGTTCAAATATAGGTGATTTGGCCCACTTATAATTAGAATAACAAAAATAATGTTGTTTTTCATCAGATATGTACAAGTGTTGTATATGTTGATGGGAGCCGTGCTTTGGAAATGATGTGTACCCCTTTCAGAGATCACATTTAGTTCCACTTCAAACATTCACATGTTCCACAAGGAGATGAGATGGTATAACGTGAACAGTTCTGGAACTTTCTAACTCGGGGGGAAAAAATGTGATCTCGTTGGAAACACAATGTATTGGGTATTACAAAATGGTGGCTGCCAATGTAGTTTACAATGTCACTACGTCAGTAGTTGTCAAACTTTTTTCAACAAGTACCACCTCAGAAAATACTTGGATTTCCAAGTGACACCATCATGAACAGCATTAAAATACAGTAGCATAGTAGGCCTTAATTATTCATAAAAAAACAAGGAAGACACGTTATTTAACAAGTATATTTAATAGTGTTAGTTACTGTAACATTCCTAGGGATGATGCTCAAAACCGGTTTTCCCGGTTGTTCGATAAGAAAATAATCGAGTCCTCGGACTCGAATCCCTTTTTGAGAACCGGTACCCATTATCGAGACCACTATAGTAAAGAAAAAGAGTTGGTTCTTTATTCGAATCCCTGGGAACGAATCCCGTCCCGACAAGAAATGCCCCGTAGGACATCACAAGAAATTACGTCACGTAGCTCAGTCATTTGTCACGGTGGGGTGCTGCGGTTCGTTCTCCCGGGACGCAAAACTGACGGCTCTGGATGAAAGCGTGCAGGTAGGAGATGATTTATTTCTCATAAATCATACACATTACAACAGACAGGAACGAAACAAAAGGTAAGTGTGCCGTTCGCACGAGAAGCTAAAGCAAAAACTTACTTAGCACAGGAATACTAGAAGCTAAGGTAACTTAGCACAAGAATCATGCGCTCGAAAACCAGAATGCCAACATAACTGTTGCAAATGTAAACAATGAAGCCACGACGAGTGACATTTTTGCACAATAACTCAGATATGGTAATACTATAGTAGCGAGCAGTAGTGAATGTGAAGTGATTTGTTAAACCGAATATTGTGTGTTTTTTTCCTTATACAACAACCTATCTGGACTCGATAAGAGAATCAATAAGGAGTCGGTTCGATAAGAGGATTCGATAATAGGCTCGAACTCAATAATTTCTTATCAAACATCATCCCTAAACATTACACACAGTTTGAACAGTAACACTGTGACAGCATGTAGGAAAATAAAACACTGTACTTAAATAATATGCAGTGCGCACCAGATAGATTCTGGTGCGCACCAGTTAGTTTCTAGGATGCAGCTTCCTCAGTTGACCTCTGACCTGGTCCACATAGATGACTAATGTCTGCTAGAGGTGGTGGAGGAGGAGGAGGGTACAGCCATGGCTGGGGGGAGGCATGTTGAGGGGAGAAGAAGAAGGGGTGGCCTCGATGAGGAGTTGGGGGTGGGGAGGACACGTGCTGGTTGAACCGGTTGAAGAAGTTATTCAACTCATTGGCCCTCTCTATTGTCCCCCCTACTGCTCTGGTCTTTGTTTTGTTTTGTGGCCTGTGATGGTTTTTACACCTTCCCAGACCTCCCTCATGTTGTTCTGCTGCAGCTTCTTCCTGTAGCTGTCCTTAAGGCCTACTGAAATGAGATTTTCATATTTAAACGGGGATAGCAGATCCATTCTATGTGTCATACTTGATCATTTCGCGATATTGCCATATTTTTGCTGAAAGGATTTAGTAGAGAACATCGACGATAAAGGTCGCAACTTTTGGTCGCTGATAAAAAAAAACCTTGCCTGTATCGGAACTAGCGTGACGTCACAGGTTGAAGAGCTCCTCACATCTGCACATTGTTTACACCAGCAGCGAGAGCGATTCGGACCGAGAAAGCGACGATTACCCCATTAATTTGAGCGAGGATGAAAGATTCGTGGATGAGGAAAGTGACAGTGAAGGATTAGAGTGCAGTGCAGGACGCCAGGGTGTATCTTTTTTTCGCTCTGACCGTAACTTGGGTACAAGGGCTCATTGGATTCCACACTTTCTCCTTTTTCTATTGTGGATCACAAATTTGTATTTTAAACCACCTCGGATACTATATCCTCTTGAAAATGAGAGTCGAGAATGCGAAATGGACATTCACAGTGACTATTATCTCCACGACAATACATCGGTGAAGCACTTTAGCTTCGGAGCTAACGTGATAGCATCGTGCTTAACTGCGGATAGAAACAGGAGAAACATGCCCCTGACTGGAAGGATAGACAGAAGATCAACAATACTACTATTACTTCTACTATCAGGAGACACCGACCCAAACCCTGGACCTGTAACCACACGGTTAATGCTGTACAGCCTGGAGAAGCCTAGCAATGCTGTTGCTAACGACGCCATTGAAGTTAACTTAGCTACAGGACCTCGACAGAGCTATGCTAAAAACATTAGCTCTCCACCTACGCCAGCCCTCATGTGCTCATCACCACCCGTGCTCACCTGCGTTCCAGCGATCGACGGCGCGACGAAGGACTTCACCCGATCATCGGTGCGGTCGGCGGCTTGCGTCGGATAGCGCGTCTGCTATCCGACTCAAAGTCCTCCTGGTTGTGTTGCTGTAGCCAGCCGCTAATACACCGATCCCACCTACAGCTTTCTTCTTTGCTGTCTCCATTGTTCATTAAACAAATTGCAAAAGATTCACCAACACAGATGTCCAGAATACTGTGGAATTTTGCGATGAAAACACACGACTTAAGCTGGCCACCGTGCTATGCCAAAATGTCTGCTTCAACCCATGACGTCACGCGCAAACGTCATCATACCGAGACGTTTTCAGCCGGATATTTCCCGGGAAATTTAAAATTGCACTTTATAAGTTAACCCGGCCGTATTGGCATGTGTTGCAATGTTAAGATTTCATCATTGATATATAAACTATCAGACTGCGTGGTCGGTAGTAGTGGGATTCAGTAGGCCTTTAGCCTTCCTCACGCGTCGTTTCACCTCCCGCTGTGCTGCTCTCATTGCCTCCTGTCTCCACTCCTGAAGGCAGCTTTCTTCTTGTTGAGGACAGCTTTAACCTCCTGTGTTACCCAGGGTTTGTTATTAGGGTAGCACCGAACAGTCTTAGCAGGGCAGGTCGCGTCTACGATGAAGTTGAGGTAATCCGAAAGAAAGTGAGTCAGACCATCAATGTCCTCACCATGTGGAAACTGTGTACCATTTGTCTGTCACAGAATGACATCACACTTAGACATTCAGTGACAGTTTTCCAGTGTTTATCAGTGATTTTTCTTTAGTTATTTAGAATTTTGGTACAGTAAAGTCCTTTTAAACAAAGTGTTTGCTAGTGAAATTTTCTGAAATTTTGTAGGTATATTCTTGCTATCGTTTACATTTCAGAATGCATAATATTGTGTTTTAGAGAAATGCTTTGACATTTTTGTCAGGTTCAAACACCGATGACGTTTATTAGACAAGACAAGAAGCAAAGAAATCAAACAGAGACAGGATTCAATTAAGCTCATGAGGAGAAACGTCTGGGCTGCAACTTTGCACAGTTTCCCACCACGCTCTGACGATGGAATTCCACGCGTCCTCTTTTATTTGGGCCTGTTCTGATTACATATCTGCAGCTGTTTCTAAAGGGGGGGGGGGGTCGTAAACAGCTGTTGCACTCGGTCATAAACAGTTCAAAGAAAAGGTGCCTGGGGCTGCGTCAGGTCTGCTCCCTCTCCGCTTTGTAGATCTCGGGTCAGGACAAGGTCTTCCTGTGGCTGTCAATAGATCAAAGAAACCAACACCTCCATGTCGCATCCCATCGCACACAGTGGAGTTTTACAAGCCTTTTGCTTGATAAGATGAAAGACAGCTTTTGTCTTTTCGCAGGGGACCTGAACTCAATGGAACACAAAGTTGTGTGATAACTTATATACAATTATTCTGACAATTTTGTTATTATTGTTAATATTATCTGGAATCAATTTTTGGCAGCAGAAAAGTGGCAATTTGGGTAGTTTTTAGCTCTAAAAAGGGTATTTCAACAAGTAAACAGTACAGTAGGTACTTGATTTATATACTGTATATGTAATGCCCATAAGGGTATTCTAGTAGAATATGCAGAGATAAAATGTGTCAATATCAAAATATATCTTAAAATAAATTTTTTGCAGCAACAAAGTGGCCATTTGGGTAGATATTTGCTCTCAAAAGGGTATTTCAACAAGTAAACAGTACAGTAGGTACTTGATTTTGATATCTGTAATGCTCATAAGGGTATTCTAGTAAAATACGCTTGTGTAAATATGCGATGTGTAAATATCAAAATATTACATCAAATCACTTTTTGTCAGGCAATATTACATTTAATGACAATTTTACATAAATGAATACATCCAAACACATTGTACATATTTATTATGTGCAGGAAGAAATAACAGTTACATTTGTGTGTATCTTCCAAAGAAGAAAGAGGTTTTATCACATCAACATGGGACTAACAACACTCCTTTAAATCTCATCAATACCACAGAAGAGGAAAGCTGTCCTTTTCCGCGCACGATAAAGTCTTAAATAATGTCAAACACGTAGCGATACAATAACCAGGAAGATAAAGTGTTTGTCTTACACCTAGTAATCCGCTGTGGACAGACCAAGCCAAAAATGCAGGTTCAGCGAGCTCTGCGCGCCCCCGCGAAGGAAATACATTTTTGGCAGGCAATCACATTTTTCCACAACACCCCTAAAGGGACATGGAGGAAAGTCCTAGTTGGATATACAGCCGAATTAACTCCTGAACTGGCATTTTCACACAGACCTCAAACCATGCGCACGCATCCAATGCTTTCTGGTGCGCACCAGAAACATATACAAAAACAAATTGTCCCCATGTCCCTTTAGGGACTCTGTAAAAAATAAGTAAGTGGCTTTTAAAAAAAAAAAAAATAAACATTTAAAAAATAAATCACATGATGGGAGTCAGTGGCGCCCCCTTACGTCATTCATTGCAATGACAGAACAGTGAAAGTGATTGAAATTGTGGCCATAATACTCCCTGATTTTTTAAATCTACCCCTTGTTCATGTTTATATTATTGTTCCCTTTTACTCCTATGTCGGCTAGTTTTTATACAAAACATTAATAAAATATTCAAATATCACAGAATGTGACGTTTCAAAAGCACCATTGTAAAAACAATTGTAAGTCCAGGAAGTGACGTGGTCTTCCGGTATTTTTGTCATTATATGATGCCTTTATTTGTCTTTTTACATTTTGACAGAGGGAGGTATATTTAAAAAATTATGTATTTATGTTTTTAAGTTATGTACATGTATGTGTACATGTAGATGCTGTACCGGGACAGATCCATTAAAGGCCTACTGAAACCCACTACTACCGACCACGCAGTCTGATAGTTTATACTGTATATCAATGATGAAATCTTAACATTGCAACACATGCCAATACGGCCGGGTTAGCTTACTAAAGTGCAATTTTAAATTTCGCACCGAAATATCCTGCTGAAAACCTTTCGGTATGATGACGCCTGCGCGTGACGTCACGGATTGTAGATGGCATTTTGGGACAGCATGGTGGCCAGCTATTAAGTTGTCTGTTTTCATCGCAAAATTCCACAGTATTCTGGACATCTGTGTTGGTGAATCTTTTGCAATTTGTTCAATGAACAATGGAGACAGCAAAGAAGAAAGCTGTAGGTGGGAAGCTGTGTATTGTGGCCCGCTGCAGCAACACAAACACGTAGCCGGTGTTTCATTGTTTACATTCCCGAAATATGACAGTCAAGCTCTACCATTGGCCTGTGGAGAACTAGGACAACAGAGACTCTTACCAGGAGGACTTTGAGTTGGATACGCAGACGCGGTACCGTGAGTACGCAGCTGCGTCTTCCAAACATTTGATCACTTGCCCGTACGTGCGTACCGCTATGTGCATGTCACGTACGTAACTTTGGGGACTTTGGGGAAATATATGTGCTGTATGAACTTTTGGGAGGTGAACAGTACTTTGGGCTGTGGGATTGAGTGTGTTGTGCAGGTGTTTGAGTTGTATTGGCAGGTTATATGGACGGGAGGGGGGAGGTGTTTGTTATGCGGGATTAATTTGTGGCATATTAAATATAAGCCTGGTTGTGTTGTGGCTAATAGAGTATATATATGTCTTGTGTTTATTTACTGTTTTAGTCATTCCCAGCTGAATATCAGGTCCCACACGCCTCTCACAGCATCTTCCCTATCTGAATCGCTCCCACTACCCTTTAGTCCTTCACTCTCACTTTCTTCATCCACAAATCTTTCATCCTCGCTCAAATTAATGGGGAAATCGTCGCTTTCTCGGTCCGAACCGCTCTCGCTGCTTGTGGCCATGATTGTAAACAATGTGCAGATGTGAGGAGCTCCACAACTGGTGACGTCACGCGCATATCGTCTGCTACTTCCGGTACAGGCAAGGCTTTTTTATCAGCGACCAAAAGTTGCGAACTTTATCGTCGATGTTCTCTACTAAATCCTTTCAGCAAAAATATGGCAATATCTGAAATTATCAAGTATGACACATAGAATGGACCTGCTATCCCCGTTTAAATAAGAAAATCGCATTTCAGTTGGCCTTTAAGAGTTTCAGCAGATATATGTCCCATACGAATGAACTATACACAATAAATCATTGACAAAATGATGTGTCACATGAATGGTTTTTGAAGTAACATTTTTGTGACATGAAAAAAACACAATACATGTAAATAAATCATGGCGTTTACTTTTTGATATTAATATAAAACTCAAAGTAGTTTGGCTAATGAAGATGAAGTCTAATAAACAAGCTTTGTTCTTCTCCAACAACGTCTCCTTCAGTGCAACAGTTTGGCCAACAAAAATAAAGACTAGTGACACCGCTCACATCAAATACACAATCTTCACAGCCAGCGTTCAATTCAATGAGATGACAAAACATTTGAGCTAGTATTGATGTTAATTGAACACTGATACCGTTTGCAGTTAAATAAAGGAGAAGTGAACATCCCAGCAGGAAAGGTGTAAAACAGTACTTGCAACACGGTGCCTCCCTGTTTAAAGTGTCACCTTTATTGTTAGTTTTGAAGCCCAAATACCTCCATTTTGTACTTCACACCCTCATTATTAACCAGTAGAATTGTAGTTATTTGCCTTTCTTCGTCTTCAAGATGTTATTGCTTGTATGCACTTTGTGTGTGCGCCTCGACCCTGTAGTCACTCAGATGAAAGAGCGGAAGCGGTACTTTTCAAAGGTGGTATCGTACCGATTTCAACTGATTGTAATGTATATAATGTAATGTATGGTGGCCAAACAGCTCAATTTTTGTTTCATCTGACATCACATGGACAAAGATAAGACCTTCTGGAGGAAAGTTCTGTGGTCAGATAGAGTAAAAATGTAGCTGTTTGGCCACAATACCCAGCAATATGTTTGGAGGAGAAAAGGTGAGACCTTTAATCCCAGGAACACCATCCCTACTGTCAAGCATGGTGGTGGTCGTATTATGCTCTCTGCCTGTTTTGCTTTAAAAGGGACAATAAAAAAGGAGATTACCTCCAAATTCTTCAGGACAACCTAAAATCATCAGCCCGGAGTCTAGAATTAAGGTTTCAGAATGGCCTTCCCAAAGTCGTGTGGAAAATGCTGAAGAAACAAGTCTATGTCAGAAAACCAAAACATTTAGCTGAACTGCACCAATTTTGTCAAGAGGAGTGGTCAAAAATTAAAGCAGAAGCTTGTGGATGGCTACCAAAAGCATCTTATTGCAGTGAAACTTGCCAAGGGACATGTAAGCAAGTATCAACATTGCTGTATGTATACTTTTGACCCAGCATATTTGGTCACATTTTCAGTAGACCCATAATAAATTCATAAAAGAAGCAAACTTCATGAATGTTTTTAGTGACCAACAAGTATGTGCTCCAATCACTCTCACAAAAAAAAAAGAGTTGTAGAAATGATTGGAAACTCAAGACAGCCATGGCATTATGTTATTTCCAAGTGTATGTAAACTTTTGATCGCGACTGTATATATGCATGTGTATATGTATATATATCCATCCATCCATCCATTTTCTACCGCTTATCCCTTTCGGAGTCGCGGGGGGTGCTGGAGCCTATCTCAGCTACAATCGGGGGGAAGACGGGGTATCTATATATATATATATACTGTATACGTATTTATGTATACAGTATATGTTCAGTTTAACAGTCCAGTTGTGATTGATTGAATGCCCTGAGAATTATACTGGACATTCTTTTGTAATTGTCACAAAATAACGTGTAGTATTTTGTTAATTTCTTGCCAAAAATATTTTTATTTTATAGATATTTTCAAAGCAGAATATTGTCCTTAGGGCCCTCTGGCACCTCATGGGGGACCTGTAAAATCTGTGCCTCTTAAGACCCCACTGTTGGCTTTGTACGCTCATGTTACTTCTCATTTAGTCAAAGTTGATGCTAATCGACCTGTTTCTTCTCCTTTTTACTGAATGTGAAAGCAAAAGTGAGTCCACAAATAACCGAATCGTAAAGCAGAATCGAAAATGAAATTGGTAAAATCTTATCTATTTCGATCCCAACATGTGTTTGTCTTCTTGTGTCCTGCAGACGTCTGTGAAAAATATCGTCCTCCTGAGCAGCAGGAGGGGTCCTCCAGTATGGAGCAGAAGAGGTCACAGCACCTCCACGTGAAAGAAGAGGAGCCACAGCCCCCCCACTTTAAAGATGAAGAAAAACAGCGGCTGTCCCCCCATTTCATAGAGGAAGACAAAAGACACCTCATTAGTGTGAAGAGTGAAGATGATGAGGTCAAAGGTGAGAGTGAGGAGAAGAGAGAGGCGGAGCCTCCAAGCAGCAGCTCAACTCAACACATGACAACAGAAGCTGATGGTGACCACTGTGGAGGATCACAAGCAGACAAGCTCTTAGCTCCACTATCTGATAGTGAGGACACAACGTCACACTCTCCTGACACTGATGATGAAGACTTTAAAGATGATAAGACATGTCACACTGACAACACACACTTCACATGTTCTCACTGTGACAAAACTTTTAAAGACCAGCGTAATCTGAAGAGACACATGAGTACACACACCGGAGAGAAACCTTTTTCCTGCTCAGAATGTGGTAGAGATTTTAGACTAAAACACATGCTGAAAGTACACATGAGAACACACACTGGAGAAAAACCTTTTTTATGTTCAATCTGCGGTAAAGATTTTACTCAAAAACACCATTTGAAAATACACATGAGAATACACACTGGAAAAAAACCTTTTTCGTGTTCAATTTGCGGTAAAGATTTTACTCATAGGCACTATTTGAAAATACACATGAGAATACACACTGGAGAAAAACCTTTTTCCTGCTCAGAATGTGGTAAAAGTTTTGTAATAAATCAAAGTTTAAAAGTACATATGAGAACACATACTGGAGAAAAACCTTTTTCATGTTCAATCTGCGGTAAAGATTTTACTCAAAAGGAGCATTTTAAAGCACACATGAGAATACACACTGGAGAAAAACCTTTTCAATGTTCAATCTGCGGTAAAGATTTTACTCGAAGGGACCATTTCAAAACACACATGAGAATACACACTGGAGAAAAAACTTTTTCCTGCTCAGAATGAGATAAATGTTTTGTAATAAATCGAAGTTTAAAAGTACACATGAGAACACACACTGGTGAAAAACCTTTTATATGTTCAATATGTGGTAAAAGTTATATAGAAAGAAAGCAATTAAAATCACACATGATAACACACTCTGGTGAAAAACCATACTCCTGTTCAAGCTGCAGCAAAAGCTTTGGTCACCTAAACACTCTTAGTGCACACATGAGAACACACACAGGAGAGAAAGTGTTGAGTTGCAGTGTGTGTGGAGAAAGATTAACTTATAAGTACCAGTGTAAGAAACACAAGTGTGCTGGTGAGAACAGCAGCAGCAAATGTAGATGCAGGATTAGCCCTTTGAGACACTTGTGATTTAGGGCTATATAAATAAACATTGATTGATTGATTTGAAATAAACTGTCAAAACTTGGTTAACTTTGACTTTCTAACAACATCAGCACATATAACATGTGTGACATCATTGTTGTGTGTGTAACACAATCTTGTTATATTGATTCCAACATTTATAGATTAGACACTTCAGATTAGTGCTTTTATTTCAGTCAAGTACATGAGTTAATATACACATTTGTGTACTTTAAAATGAACAGAACAATTTCACTGAAAAGGCGAAAATAAACAGTACATAAAATATGTTACATACAATAAGCATTTTATGTGTAGATATTCATAATTCACTTTTATACTTATTCATAATAGTGTTTTATATATGATTTTTGAAATAATGAAGGGTTACATATTTTATTTTCTAATTCTAGATGATTCCATAGATGAACTCATTTATATGATGTACATATTTGTTTTACATTTGTTCATACCTTTGCTTTTGAGTACTCATAAATCCCTCTTAGTTCATATTTACTGGTTCACATCTGAAACATCTTCTGGACCACATCTTTAAGCATATTATTATATACTTTTTACATCATTTGAGCAGTTGTGTTTAATACAATTTTTAAATGTGACTTTATGAATCGTTTGTTGGGTCTCTATAATCCATTGTATTAATTATCTGTATTACTCTCTTTTGTAATAAGCATATTGTTGTGTGATTGTTTTATATGTATGTCCCCAGACCTTTATGCAATGAACAACGTATGCTTCAACTAAAGTTGGGTACAATAAATGTAGTTAATATTTGTGGGTATTTATTTTATTCTATTATCGCAGTCAATTTTTTAAATGTTTTCTTTATATGACTTAAATGTAGTTTCCAGCTTATTTCATCATCTAGACTAACTCAGCCTGAAGGATGTGAGTAATGTTGAGATGTATTGGAGATGCCTTGGTTTGTTTGGATGTTGTCAACCTGTCAATTGTTCTATTTTAAAATGTTGTCAGATCTCGCGAGAGAAACAAGCAACCAGCTCTATTACTTCTTCTTACTGGCAGTTTGCAGCCATGACTTGAAAGGTTCATACTGCCACCTACCGTACTGTAGAATGTAGTGTGGGCCATAGGACAGAAGGAGGAAATCCAGTTAAGAACCTGTGGAGGGCAGCAATACACCTAAGATGCTGTAAATAGAAAGAAGAAGGAGGAGGAGGAAAAAGCAAGATGGCGTTTGGGGGAGAAAGTCTAAACGTGGGCATTATAGTTCTGTATTTCTAATCAGTGCATACATGTGCACATTTATGTCGTTTAATAAACATCCTCAATAATTGTTTGTATCCGGATACATTAGTCTGAGCGCATTTTGACGCTTCTTCTCTTGTTAGCTAGCTTAGTCTGTTAGCTGCTAACAAAGACGTGACACATTCGTACAACTACGCGCGGACAATAGGCTGACCATGAGTCCTCTTTTCCCCGGACATGTCCTCTTTTGCGGGGGTGTCCGGGCGGGGTTTCTTAAATGCCTCAATTGTCCGGCATTTTGAATTAGGGTTGCGTGTATTTTCAATGTACGTTCAGGGTTAAAGGCCTACTGAAATGATTTTTTTTTTATTTAAACGGGAATAGCAGATCCATTCTATGTGTCATACTTGATCATTTTGCGATATTGCCATATTTTTGCTGAAAGGATTTAATAGAGAAAATCGACGATAAAGTTCGCAACTTTTGCTCGCTGATAAAAAAAAAGCCTTGCCTGTACCGGAAGTAGCGTGACGTCACAGGAGCTAGTATTCCTCACAATTCCCCATTGTTTACAATGGAGCGAGAGAGATTCGGACCGAGAAAGTGATGATTACCCCATTAATTTGAGCGAGGATGAAAGATTCGTAGATGAGGAACGTTACAGTGAAGGACTTGAGAGACAGTGATGGACGTATCTTTTTTCGCTCTGACCGTAACTTAGGTACAAGCTGGCTCATTGGATTCCACACTCTCCTTTTTTTATTGTGGATCACGGATTTGTATGTTAAACCACCTCGGATACTATATCCTCTTGAAAATGAGAGTCGAGAACGCAAAATGGACATTCAGTGCCTTTTATCTCCACGACAATACATCGGCGAAATGCTTTAGCTACGAGCTAACGTGATAGCATCATGCTTTAACTGCATATAGAAACAAAAAAATAAACCTCTGACTGGAAGGATATATAGAAAATCAACAATACTATTAAACCGTGGACATGTAAATACACGGTTAATGCTTTCCAGGCTGGCGAAGGTTAACAATGCTGTGCTAACGACGCCATTGAAGCTAACTTAGCAACGGGACCTCACAGAGCTATGCTAAAAACATTAGCTCTCCACCTACGCCAGCCAGCCCTCATCTACTCATCAACACCCGTGCTCACCTGCGTTCCAGCGATCGGCAGAAGGACGAAGGACTTCACCCGATGCGTTTGGCGGCCCGGAGACGTAGGAAGTCAAGGTGAGGTCGGCGGCTAGCGCTCCAACAAAGTCCTCCTGGTTGTGTTGCTGTAGTCCGCTGCTAATACACCGATCCCACCTACAACTGTCTTCTTTGCAGCCTTCATTGTTCATTAAACAAATTGCAAAAGATGTCCAAAATACTGTGGAATTATGAAATGAAAACAGAGCTTTTTGTATAGGATTCTACGGGTACCATAACTTCCGTTACTCTGACTTCGTCACGCGCATACGTCATCATACCGCGACGTTTCAGCCGGATATTTCCCGGGAAGTTTTAAAAGTCACTTTATAAGTTAACCCGGCCGTATTGGCATGTGTTGCAATGTTAAGATTTCATCATTGATATATAAACTATCAGACTGCGTGGTAGGTAGTAGTAGGTTTCAGTAGGCCTTTAAAGGCCTACTGAAATGAATTTTTTTTATTTAAACGGGAATAGCAGATCCATTCTATGTGTCATACTTGATCATTTCGCGATATTGCCATATTTTTGCTGAAAGGATTTAGTATAGAACAACGACGAAAAAGCCTTGCCTATACCGGAAGTAGCGTGACATCACAGGAGGAAGGATTCCTCACATTTCCCTATTGTTTACAATGAAGCGAGAGAGATTCGGACCGAAAAAGCGACGATTACCCCATTAATTTGAGTGAGGATGAAAGATTCGTGGATGAGGAACGTTAGAGTGAAGGACTAGAGAGGCAGTGCAGGGTTTATCTTTTTTCGCTCTGACCGTATCTTAGGTACAAGGGTTCATTGGATTCCACACTCTCTCCTTTTTCTATTGTGGATCACGGATTTGTATTTTAAACCACCTCGGATACTATATCCTCTTGAAAATGAGAGTCGAGAACGCGAAATGGACATTCACAGTGACTTTTATCTCCACGACAATACATCATTGAAGCTCTTTAGCTACGGAGCTAACGTGATAGCATCAGGCTCAAATGCAGATAGAAACAAAATTTTAAAAAACCCTGACTGTAAGGATAGACAGAAGATCAACAATACTATTAAACCATGAACATGTAAATACACGGTTAATAATTTCCAGCTTGGCGAAGCTTAACAATTGAAGCTAACTTAGCTACGGAGCTAACGTGATAGCATCAGGCTCAAATGCAAATAGAAACAAAATAAAAAAAATCCCTGACTGGAAGGATAGACAGAAGATCAACAATACTATTATACCATGAACATGTAAATACACGGTTAATAATTTCCAGCTTGGCGAAGCTTAACAATTGAAGCTAATTTAGCTACGGAGCGGCGGCGGCGGGCCTTGTAGCTTTCGACGACACCCCAGCCGCCATCAGAGTCGGCAAGAAACATATATTTCCCCAAAGTTACGTACGTATGGTCAGCCTAGCGGATAAAGTACACACAATTAGTGATCAACACACATTGCTAAGCAGAGATAAAAAGTGAGTGTAAAGTGTTGTGATTGTGTGAAAATGTACGAAAGAACGATAGCAGAGTACGAGGAGGACCTTTGTCCAACAAAAGAGGAGAAGAAGCGACAACATCAACTAGGACGCTGTTTTCAAGAAACATCAAGTTGTGTTACACAGAACAGGTTTGTTTACTTCTTACTGTCACATGTTTACTAACTTTATAATTATTTATTTCCGCCATTCTTAAATATGTTGTATGTAAGAATGTGGGTGTTGTTGATGCACGTAAGTCTGGTACTTGCAACCACGTGGTTGCTTAGCTACCTGTAAAATTGAGTTACTTATCAATCAATCAGTGTTTACTTATATAGCTCTAAATAACGAGTGTCTCAAAGGGCTGCACAAGCCACAACGACATCCTCGGCTCAGATCCCACATCAGGGCAAGAAAAAACTCAACCCAGTGGGATGACAATGAGAAACCTTGGAGGGGACTGCAGATGTCCAGTCCATAGTGGATCTGGCATAATAGTGTGAGAGTCCAGTCCATAGTGGATCTAACATAATAGT
Source organism: Entelurus aequoreus (assembly GCF_033978785.1). NCBI lineage: Eukaryota > Metazoa > Chordata > Actinopteri > Syngnathiformes > Syngnathidae > Entelurus > Entelurus aequoreus. The sequence goes on from NC_084737.1 coordinate 25,051,080, forward strand.
GTGACAGTCCAGTCCATAGTGGATCTAGCATAATAGTGTGAGAGTCCAGTCCATAGTGGATCTAGCATAATTGTGTGAGAGTCCAGTCCATTGTGGACCTAGCATAATAGTGTGAGAGTCCAGTCCAAAGTGGATCTAACATATTAGTGTGAAGAGTCCAGTCTATAGTGGATCTAGCATAATAGTGGGAGAGTCCAGTCCATAGTGGATCTAACATAATAGTGTGAGAGTCCAGTCCATAAGGGATCTAGCATAATAGTGTGAGAGTCCAGTCCATGGTGGTTCTAACATAATAGTGTGAGAGTCCAGTCCATAGTGGCTCTAACATAAAAGTGTGAGAGTCCAGTCCATAAGGGATCTAGCATAATAGTGTGAGAGTCCAGTCCATAGTGGATCTAGCATAATCGTGTGAGAGTCCAGTCCATAGTGGATCTAGCATAATAGTGTGAGAGTCCAGTCCATTGTGGATCTAGCATAATAGTGTGAGAGTCCAGTCCATAGTGGATCCAACATATTAGTGTGAAGAGTCCAGTCTATAGTGGATCTAGCATAATAGTGGGAGAGTCCAGTCCATAGTGGATCTAACATAATAGTGTGAGAGTCCAGTCCATAAGGAATCTAGCATAATAGTGTGAGAGTCCAGTCCATAGTGGTTCTAACATAATAGTGTGAGAGTCCAGTCCATAGTGGATCTAACATAAAAGTGTGAGAGTCCAGTCCATAAGGGATCTAGCATAATAGTGTGAGAGTCCAGTCCATAGTGGATCTAGCATAATAGTGTGAGAGTCCAGTCCATAGTGGATCTAGCATATTAGTGTGAGAGTCCAATCCATAGTGGATCTAACATAATGGTGTGAGAGTCCAGTCCATAGTGGATCTAGCATATTAGTGTGAGAGTCCAATCCATATTGGATCTAGCATAATAGTGTGAGAGTCCAGTCCATAGTAGATCTAGCATAATATTGTGAAAGTCCACTCCATAAGGGATCTAGCATAATAGTGTGAGAGTCAAGTCCAGAGTGGATCTAGCATAATAGTTTGAGACTCCAGTCCATAGTGGATCTAGCATAATAGTGTGAGAGTCCAGTCAATAGTGGATCTAGTTAATAGTGTGAGAGTCCAGTCCATAGTGGATTTAACATAACAGTGTGAGAGTCCAGTCCATAGTGGATCTAGCATAATAGTGTGAGAGTCCAGTCCATAGTGGATCTAGCATAGCAGTGTGAGAGTCCAGTCTATAGTGGATCTAGCATAATAGTTTGAGACTCCAGTCCATAGTGGATCTAGCATAATAGTGTGAGAGTCCAGTCTATTGTGGATCTAGCATAATAGTGTGAGAGTCCAGTCAATAGTGGATCTAGTTAATAGTGTGAGAGTCCAGTCCATAGTGGATTTAACATAATAGTGTGAGAGTCCAGTCCATAGTGGATCTAGTATAATAGTGTGAGAGTCCAGTCCATAGTGGATCTAGCATAGCAGTGTGAGAGTCCAGTCCATAGTGGATCTAGCATAATAGTGTGAGAGTCCAGTCCATAGTGGATCTAGCATAACAGTGTGAGAGTCCAGTCCATAGTGGATCTAGCATAATAGTGTGAGAGTCCAGTCCATAGTGGATCTAGCATAATAGTGTGAGAGCCCAGTCCATAGTGGATCTAGCATAACAGTGTGAGAGTCCAGTCCATAGTGGATCTAGCATAATAGTATGAGAGTCAAGTCCATAATGGATCTAGCATAATAGTTTGAGACTCCAGTCCATAGTGGATCTAGCATGATAGTGTGAGAGTCCAGTCCATAGTGGATCTAGCATAATAGTGTGAGAGTCCAGTCTATTGTCGATCTAGCATAATAGTGTGAGAGTCCAGTCAATAGTGGATCTAGTTAATAGTGTGAGAGTCCAGTCCATAGTGGATTTAGCATAATAGTGTGAGAGTTCAGTCCATAGTGGATCTAGCATAATAATGTGAGAGTTCAGTCCTGTTCTGTGGTCTAAAGGAACCAAACAGGTGGTGCTTATCGAGCTGACAGTACCTTGGGAAGAGAGGATGGAGGAGGCGTACGAACGCAAACTCAAGAAATACCAAATCCTCATCCTCAAGAGCCAGCAAAATGGATGCAAGGCCTGGAACCTACCGGTGGAGGTGGGCTGTAGAGGCTTTGTGGGGCGGTCGCTCTGGAGAGCCCTCGGACTGCTAGGGATCGAGGGGCTGGCTAGGAAGCGGCTGGTAGCCAACACCATTAAATCCATGGATTTGGATACAAAGAAAGGTGCGGTGGCAGAGCCGACCTACTGAAGGACTAGGGACATAGAGTTGGGTGGCATTCAGCAGGGGTAGAGCCAGGACGCTGGATCTGCCGTCGAGCCCCTCCGAGCGTCATGGGCTTAATTCGACGAAACTTTAATGAGGGGGGATGCCCATTTGAGAACCTTCTGATGCCAACCAAATCATGTCCAGTTGAGGTATGCGGTCCAGCTTAGTCTTGGCTCAGGGAGGAGGACGTCCCTGCCAGGCAGAGTACCGCCGGTGCCTTGATGGAAGGAGAGATGAAGAGAGCGAGGCCACAGGCTCACAGATGGTGCAGAGGCGAGTACCTGTAAAGGTGAGCCAGTTGCGATACCCTTATCGTATTTTGCATATATAAATATTTAACAATGTATTGAAACAACAGTAGCATAAGGAAAGACAAAACACCAAAAAGAAACAAAATAAACTACACACAATATTGTTTTTTTTATAATGTCTTTTAGAATGTGGGGTATATTATATTATATTATATTATATATATATATATATATATATATATATATATATATATATATATATATATATATATATATATATATATATATATATATATATATATATATATATATATATATATATGCAAAATACGATAAGGGTATCGCAACTGGCTCACCTTTACAGGTACTCGCCCCTGCACCATCTGTGAGCCTGTGGCCTCGCTCTCTTCATCTCTCCTTCCATCAAGGCACCGGCGAGACTCTGCATGGCAGGGACGTCCTCCTCCCTGAGCCAAAACTAAGCTTGACCGCATACCTCAACTGGACATGAGTTGGTTGGCATCAGCAGATTCTCAAATGGGCACCACCCGTCATCAACGTTTTGTCGAATTAAGCCCATGACGCTTCGGAGGGGCTCGACGGCAGATCCAGCGTCCTGGATCTACCCCCGCTGAATGCCACCCAACTCTATGTCCCTAGTCCTTCAGTAGGTCGGCTCTGCCATCGCACCTTTTTTTGTAACCAAATCCAGCGCGATGCTTCCTCTGCCCTTTTAGTGATGTTGGCTACCAGCCGCTTTCTAGCCAGCCCCTCGATCCCTAGCAGTCCGAGTGCTCTCCAGAGCGACCGCCCCGCAAAGCCTCTACAGCCCACCTCCACCGGTAGGTTCCAGGCCTTCCATCCATTGTGCTGGCTCTCGAGGATGAGGGTTTGGTACTTCTTGAGCTTGCGTTCGTACGCCTCCCCCATCCTCTCTTCCCAAGGTACTGTCAGCTCGATAAGCACCACCTGTTTGGTTCCTCTAGACCACAGAACAATATCAGGTCTCAGGGTAGTGTGGGCTATCTCCTCTGGGAATTTGAGCTGCTTCTTCAGGTCGGCCCGCATCTCCCAGTCGTTTGCTGTGGCCAGAGCTCCTTTGTTCCTCCCTCCTGCTGCTGCGCTTTCACCTGCCCTGACGAAGTGGATGAAGCGTGGCCCATTAGAGAGCTGCCTTGTCCTCTTCCTGGCCTGCTCAACACCTTCTGCCAGCTGAGCAAGGATCTGGTCATGACGCCACCGGAACTTGCCATCTGCTAAGCTTGAGTGACAAGAGGAGAGGACATGCTCCAGGTTAGCTATCTTCCCGCAGAGTGTGCAGCTGGGGCTCTCTACCATTCCCCAAGTATGGAGGTTTGATGGGGTGGGCAGGACATCATATGTAGAACACAGCAGGAACCTGATCCGGTGGCCTTCCATGCTCCAGATGTCCTGCCAGGTTAGAGATCTGTCTTTTACACTCTCTCATCTAGTCCAGCTGCCCTGTTTTTTCATGGCTACTGCCTTGACATACCGGCTTTCCTCCTCAGCCTTTCGGACCTCCCTCTGCACCAAGCCTCGCCGCTCCTTTGGGTCAGCTTTGTTCCATCTTGTTCTGGATGAGCAACCCAGACCAAGTCTTCCCTGGGCTACTGATCCCACAATGTCCGCGTGATGCAGTCGATCCTCCGCCTCCCTCAGTGCTTTGCTGGCTAACCACTTTCTGCCTGACCTGACGACAATGCCTGCCTGCCGTACTCGTTTGTCTTTGCTGTCTCGTAGCATCATGGCCTGGCGTGTTTTTGTCACCTTGTACTTCTCCACCACTGATGTTATTGGCAGCTGTAGCTTGCTTCCTGTGCTGTACAGTCCAAAGGAACAGAAGCTTCTTGGGACACCCAGCCATCTCCTCAAGTAGGTGTTCAATTTTTTCTCCAGACTCTCAACTGTGGATACAGGTACCTCATAAACCAGGAGTGGCCAGAGCAGACGGGGGAGAACCCCATGTTGGTAACCCCAGGCCTTATACTTGCCCGGGAGGCCTCTCTTTTCGAGGGATGTCATCCAGGCTTCTGCTTGGCTAAGCATTTCTCTCACACTCAGCCGGTCATTGAGGTCTGCCCTATACCACTTCAGCAACTATCACTCCAGTGTTCTAATGGTACAATGTGTTTGCTCATTGGCTCAGAAGGCTAATTGATGATTAGAAAACCCTTGTGCAATCATGTTCACACATCTGAAAACAGTTTAGCTCGTTACAGAAGCTACAAAACTGACCTTCCTTTGAGCAGATTGAGTTTCTGGAGCATCACATTTGTGGGGTCAATTAAATGCTCAAAATGGCCAGAAAAAGACAACTTTCATCTGAAACTTGACAGTTTATTCTTGTTCTTAGAAATGAAGGCTATTCTACAAAATTGTTTGGGTGACCCCAAACCTTTGAACGGTAGTGTATATATATATATATATTATATATTACTGTAACTTGTTCTTAAAAATAGTAGTTATTTTGTATGTCAAATTTAGTGTTTGTGTGTATATATGTATACTGTATATATGTATGTGTGTTTCTTCCTATACAGTATACATGTATATGTGTGTGTGTGCGCGTGTATATACTATATATGTATATATATATATATATATATATATATATATATATATATATATATATATATATATATATATATATATATATATATATATATATATATATATATATATATATATATATATATATTTATATATTATAAATACACATATAAATTATATGGGTAGATATTTGCTCTAAAAAGGGTATTTCAACAAGTAAACAGTACAGTAGGTAGTTGATGTTGATATATGTAATGCACATAAGGGTATTCTAGTCAGATGCGCGTGTGTAAATATGCGATGTGTAAATATCAACATATTACGTACGTCGAATCACTTTTTGTCCGGCAATATTACATTTAATGACAATTTTACATAAATGAATACATCCAAACACGTTGTACATATTTATTATTTGCAGGAAGAAATAACAGTTACAATTGTGTGTGTATCTTCCAAGCAATAAAGAAGTTTGATCACATCAACATCGGACTAACTGACACACTCCGCTTCGCTGCAGGTCCGCAAGCCACGCCCACCCCCCACAGCCACAGAGAGGAAAACTGTCATTTCCCGGGCATGATAAAGTCTTAAATAATGTCAAACACGTAGCGTTACAATAACCAGGAAGATAAAGTGTTTGTCTCACACCTACTAATCAAGCATTCACATTTTGCCACAACACACATGGGGGAAAGTCCTAATTGGAAATACAGCCATATTAACTCCTAAACTGCCGTTTTAACACACACCAAACCATCAGCACGCATTCAATGCTTTCTCGTGGCCACGAGAAACTTTTAGTAAAAAAACAAAAACAATTTTTATTTTATTTTTTTTTAAATAAAAAGTTTCTCGTGGCCACGAGATACATGTCTAAAAAAAACATTCCTTTAGGGGCTCCGTAATTTTGTTTGTTTCTTTTCTTTTCTTTATTTCCTTATGCTACTGTTGTTTCAATACATTGTTAAATATTTGAATATTATTACGAAAAATAAGTTGTATGTATTTGTTTTGAAAATTTACAATAGACACTTTTATCTTTATTGTCGAATTGTTCAAATATTTGCACTTGGGTAGGACGCGTTACTTGCTTCTCTCGCGAGATCTGACAACACTGCGCGCGAACCAAACACGGCGAGGATAAAACAAGATGGCGTTTGACGGAGAAGACGTAATTACAGTCGTCACAATTCAGTGTTCTTAACCTGTGCGTCCATGTACACATTTATGTCGTTTAATAGACTATTAAATAGAGTAAATATCGTTAAGAATTGTTTGCATCCGGTTATATTTGTCTGAGCGCACTTTGATGCTACTCGAGCTAGCTTAGCTTGCTAGTTAGTATAGCTTGTTAGCTGCTAACGAATAGACGCAGAACTGATCAACACATCGCTAAGCAGAGATCAAGTGTGAGTGTAAAGTGTTGTGATTTTGTGAAAATGTGCGAAAGAACGATAGCAGAGTACGAGGAGGAACTTTCTCCAACAAAAGAGAACGAGCGACAACATCAAAAACTTCAAGTTGTGTTACACAAAACAGGTTTGTTTACTTCTTACTCACACATGTTTACTAACATTATATTTATTTATTAACACTATTCTTAAATATATTGTCTATAAAAGATGAGTTGTCATGTGAGGATGATGCACTGATTGTATTCCGTCCTACGTGTCTGTGTCCGTGACGTTAACAAGTTGACGGATAGCTAACATGAAGATTCCAAGGAAAGGGAAGAAAGAGTCCAGGCCTTTTATCTTTAAGAAGCTTTAGTGGTTTTCACAGGGAATGCACTTTTCCTTTCTTCTTGTCTAATTGGTCATTTCTTTCTTTGTTGTTATTATTGTAAAACTGTATAAAGAGACACAAAATATATGTCAAATAAACACCACTAAGTAACTACATTTCCATAAATGTTTGCTGCATAATATGTTTTCACACATACACACACAGCCCATACAATAGCATGTAAACAGTGCTCATAAAGTGATGTAAATAGCCCTATACAGCCCATGTAATACTCATAGCCACACATGAATAGGATTTACATTTATAAACATTGCACCCTCCCTTAGAGGAGTGAGCGAGCAAAGAAGCTACATGCTAAGTAGCAACAAGCTAAAAAGTAGAACAAGCTATCGTCGCACAGTGCTATTTCTACATTTACACACACACACAACGTCTTCATGTTACTCATAAAACAGACACAAGACTTACAGACAATGTTTCCAAGGCACTTTGTGGGAAGAAACAACAAACTTGGAGCGCTGAAACACGTAAACCTGTCTCGTGTGTAAACAAGTGGGCGTCTGACTGTCGTGCTGAGACTACCGGAAACTAGAGGAGGGACCAAATCGCCTTCAAAATAAAAGTCCCTTCTTATTACCTGATAATGTTACGTCACACTCCCCGCCTGGTATAAATACTATACCACTATTTCGAACTGCAGTAGGAACATGATTGATACAAATTACAGAAACCTAACTTAACTTAGTCTGTATCATTAGCTGCCAAGAGAAGGACTGTCTCAGAGACAGGCCTCAGAAAAGTCTTTGCAGATCCAGATCTTGTGACCTTGAGTTCTATCTTCCTGACCTTCCCGTCCTGGTCGGGGAAAGTCTTTGTGACAAGAGCCAGGGGTCACTCGTTCCTCTTAGCTTGATTGTCTTTGAGCAACACAAGGTCACCCTCCTTCAGATTAGGCTTGACATCTTGCCACTTGTTGCGATTTTGAAGTGTGGGAAGGTATTCGCGCCTCCATCTGTGCCAAAAGGTGTTGGCGAGATGCTGCACCTTCCTCCACTGCTGGCGGTAGAGATCCTTGTTGTCGAACGTTCCAGGAGGGGCAGGGAGAGTGCACAACTTCTGCGTCAATAGCGAAGCAGGGGTCAGAAGGAAAGGAGATTCCGGGTCTGAGGAGATCGGTGTGAGTGGTCTGGCATTAATGATCGCTGTTACTTCTGCCATTAGCGTAGACAACACTTCATGAGTGAGATGTGATCGGCTGGATTCTTGAAGCATGGAGTCAAGAATTCTTCTGGAGACTCCAATCATGCGTTCCCAGGCTCCTCCCATATGGGAGGAATGAGGCGGGTTGAAAATCCACGTACACCCTTCCTCACCCAAATACTTCCTGACATTGGGCTCTTTGGGATCTGTTAGGACCATGTGCAACTCCTTGCAGGCACCAATGAAGTTTGTCCCACAGTCGGAACAAATCTGCTTTGCGGGTCCTCTCAGTGCAAATAATCGACGTAAAGCGTTGATGAAACTTGATGTTTCCATTGATTCGATGAGTTCTATGTGCACGGCACGCGTGCTCATGCACGTGAAGAGCACTGCCCACCTCTTGCTTTCAGCTTGACCTCCACGGGTCCGTCTCGTGGTGACAGACCAGGGACCGAACACATCAAGTCCCACATAGGTAAAAGGTGGTTCTGTGCACAGACGGTCAGGGGGAAGATCCGCCATTTTCTGTTCAGCAGTCCTTCCACGAAGTTTGTTGCAAACCACACATTTGCGGAGAATGCTGTTGATGCACCGTTTGGCACCAACAATCCAGTATCCTGCTGTACGGATGGATCCTTCTGTGAAGACACGACCCTGATGTTTGACCCTTTGGTGGTAGTGTCTCACAAGGAGCTTCCCAATTTGGTTGTGGGCTGGAATGATAATAGGAAACTGCTCTCCAATGTCCAGTGTGGCATGCTTGAGCCTTCCTCCTATCCTCAAAAGTCCCTTTTCATCCATGTAAGGGTCCAGCTTTCTTAGGGGACTGGCTTTTGGAATGTTTTTCCCAGCAGCCAAGCAGTCGAGCTCAGTTCTGTAAGTCTCTTTTTGCACACAACTAATTATGATAGTCTCTGCTTTTGATAGTTGTGCTGTAACGGGTTTAGTGATATCGCCGGTTGTGACTGGTGCTCTTTTACGTTCCAGCATGTTGGTTATGGAAGTGATAGCCCGTACTAGTGACTTCCATGTGGAAAATCGCCCAAACCGATGAGATCCTAGCTTAGAGTGAGGAATGGAAAGTGCTGTAGCATGGGAACGTACCTCGCTGTCAGTGTCTGGGTCGACGAGCTTGTGATGTTCCATTTCAGAGCTGGGAACTTCATCAGGCAGGTACAGAAAGGTGGGTCCTGTGAACCATGTAGTGTTTGTTAGCTCCGTTGCAGGAACTGATCGTGAAGCATGATCTGCTGGGTTTTGAGCTGTGTGGACGTAGTGCCACTGATCTGGTTTGGTTGACCTTCTGATTCGCTGCACCCTGTTGCAGACGTACACGTAGAATCGCCTGGTCTGGTTGTAGATGTATCCCAGGACGACTCTGCTGTCTGTGTAGAAATGCATTGTGTCAATACAAATGTCCAGCTCTCTCTGTACCAACTCTGCCATTTCCACTGCGAGTACAGCAGCTCCCAATTCCAGTCTTGGAATAGTGTGGGCGGATGGAGGTGCTAGTTTCGCCTTTCCCAGGACAAAACCGACGTGGCACCCTCCATCGCTGTCAATTACTTTGAGGTAGCCAACGGCAGCGATAGCCTTTACTGAAGCGTCACAGAAAAAATGAAGTTCTCTCTTCTGTGCAGTAGACAAGGTGGTAGTTGAGTACGCTCTAGGTATCCTAATGTCTTGTAAATCTTGTAATGAATCTTTCCACATCTTCCATTCAGCTTCCTTTGTCTTCGGTAGAGGGGTGTCCCAGTCAAGGGCTTCGTTGCAAGTCAGTTCTCGGAGTAGAAACTTCCCTTGAATGACGACTGGAGCTACAAGACCGAGAGGGTCGAACAGGCTGTTCACTACTGCTAGAGCACCTCTACGTGTGTAGGGTTTCTCTGTGGCTATTGTTTTGTAGGTGAAGATGTCATGCTTTAGCTCCCAGCTGAGTCCCAAACTGCGTTGGACGAGAGTGGAGTTGTCGTCGAAATCCAAGTTTTGTAGTCCTCCTGCATGATCTTCCTGAGAGAAGGCCTTTAGCACATTAGAGCAGTTGGATGCTATCTTGTGGAGTCTCAGGTTTGAAGCAGCCAACATCTCCTGTGTCCTTGTCAGCAGGTCGATGGCTTCCGTGGCTGAAGGTAGCGACGTGAGCCCGTCATCGACGTAGAAGTCGCGTTCCACAAAGTGTTTGGCATCTAATCCATGTTCCTCTGCTCCATGTTCTGCTGCACGGTGAAGCCCGTAGATGGCTACTGCTGGGGAGGGTGAGTTACCGAATATATGGACTTTCATGCGATACTCCACAATCTCTTGGCCGGGGTCGTTTTCTTTGAACCACAAGAAGCGCAAAAAGTCTCTGTTGTCTTTGCGAACGACAAAGCTGTGGAACATTTGTTCAATGTCTGCTATTACAGCAACAGTCTCTCTTCTGAAGCGCAGCAACACGCCAAGCAAACTGTTGTTTACATCCGGCCCAGTAAGTAGTACGTCATTCAGGGAAATGCCATGATCTTGAGCACTGGAGTCGAAGACGACCCTGATCTTGTCCGGCTTCTGGGGATGATAGACACCAAAAATAGGTAAGTACCAGCACTCACCTCCTTCCTCTAGTGGCGGTGCCAACTCAGCATGGTTGCGATCGAAGATTTTCTGCATGAAGGCAAAGAAGTCATCCTTCATCTTTGGCTTTCTTTCAAAGGTGCGACGAAGAGTGGTAAGTCTGCTGAGTACTTGTTGTCTATTGTTTGGCAGTCTTTGATGAGGAGATCTGAATGGAAGCGGTGCCACCCAGCTGTTGGCGTCATCCATTGTCATCTCTCTGTCCATGAAATCCAGGAACATTCGGTCCTCGATGGAAAGTCCTACTTGATCATCATCTTTAGTGCTCTGGAAGATCGTGTTGCCCAAGTTGCTGTCATCGAGGACAGGGATGTTGAATTTAAGGCTGCTAGAAGAAGTTGCATTGTGTACTTTGGAGCTGAACCTTTCCTTGACTTGAAGCTGGTTGGGACATGGAGTGAGGAGAGATGGTCTTCCATTTTCAAGCACACTGGTACGGTAGGAAGTCACAGCTGCCGCTTTGTGGGCTGACCCGAGACACACATCTCCTACGACAACCCAGCCAAGATCCAGTCGTTGGGCGAAGGGGGCACTCTGAGGACCGTTACGCTGCTCTCTGACTTTATGGACCTGAAGGACGTCGCGTCCAAGAAGTATTAGTATCTGGGCTTCAGGGTCCAGACGTGGGATCATGTGAGCGATGGACCTCAAGTGGTTGTGGTGTCGTGCGACCTCGGGAGTTGGGATCTCGGACCGGTCGTCTGGCATGTGGTTACATTCTATGAGTGTTGGAAGCACCACACTGGTTTTTCCATCCAGAGACTCTGCGATGAACCCAGTGGCTCTCCTTCCGGATGTCTCGGAGACTCCTGCACATGTCCGGAGAGTGTAAGGTGAGTCTGAACCTTCGATTTGGAAGAGGTCAAAGAACTCAGACCTCGCCAGGGATCTGTTGCTCTGGTCATCTAGGAGGATGTAGACGTTAGTAGCTCTGTCTGGGTGTGTTTTGGGATAAACCTTAACAAGGCATATCTTGGAACAGGACCGGAGGCTTTGCCCTTTGCCGCAGACTTCTGTACATTTCGAGGTGACTGCTGGTCCAGGCGCTTTCTCTTCACTCTCCCCGCCATACTGTGAGGGGGGGTCCTTGTTCTCTTTATCCCACGGTGGAGGTCCAGGATGAAGTGCGGCTACATGGTCGTCGCTCTCACATTCATTACACTTGAGAGCAGTCTTACAGTTCCTCGCCAGGTGGGTCGTGGAGGAGCAACACTTGAAGCAGACCCCATTGTCTTTCAGAAAGGCTCTGCGCTCTTCAAGTGGTTTGCTTCGAAAACCACGGCACTTGTTCAGAGGATGGGGTTTCTGATGTATGGGACACTGTCTCCCGACATCGTCGAGCTTGTAACTTGAACTGAACATTTGAGAAGTTGAGTTGTTTCCTTCGACATCTGTCTTGTGGGTAGATACTTGTCGTTTAGCGTATCTTGCCCCTCTTTCAAACTGTTCGTGCTTTGGGAGATGATTAGATGTTTTCAACGGAGTTAGAGTGAGGGAAAAACTGGGGTCGTTTCTTCTACGTGCTTCGCTGCAGATGAAGTCGGTGAAGTAGGCAAAAGGGGGAAAGGAAACATTGTACTGCTCCTTGTACTGAGAACCCTTAGCCAACCATTTTTCTTGCAGACCGTGTGGCAGCTTTTCTACAATGGGGTTCACACCCCTGGCTGTGTCCAGGTATGAGAGCCCCTGCAGGTAGTCTTCAGACTTAGCAGCGTTTAACTCTGAGAGCAGGTCTCCAAGTTCCCTTAGTTTTGTGGGTTCTTTGTTGGACAGCTTCGGAAAATCCTCAAGTCTTTTGAAGAGGGATCTCTCTATCACCTCCGGGGAGCCGTAGCACTCTTCTAGGCGTTCCCAGACAAGTTGCAGACCTACAGCAGGGTTGGCGACATGGACAGAGCGAATCCTTTTGACATGCTCCGAGGACTCTCTTCCTAGCCACTTTGTTAATAGGTTGAGTTCCTCACTGGCATTTAAGTTGAGTTCTCCAGTAGCGTTGATGTAAGAGGACTTCCATGCCCAGTAGTTTTCCGGGTGGTCGTTGAACTGGGTGAGACCGGAACTCACAAGCTCCCGGCGCACAAAATATCTTGCAATGTCACTCATAGCAGTCATGTCTTTTGGATTTGACTGCAGCGGGGTTCTGAGAGGGGGATAATATGACTGGACAGGCGAGAACTGACGAGGTGGGACCGTGTCAGGGAACTGTCGATGTACTGCAGGCACCGACCCTGTGTATTGCTGTGTAGCAGCTGATGTAGGCCTCCCAGTTTGTTGTGTAGGAGCAGTAATTGTCAACTCTTTGGGTAGTTGAGCTGCAGCTGACAGTTGAGGAGCTTGGGGAGTATATGTTTCTAGTACAGGGGGCTCTCCATAGCTAGATTGTCGCTTTGTGTGTTGTTCAACATAGTCGTGTGTGCGTTGGTTGCTATTGCTAGTCAATCCAAAGTGGCTCATTCTACTTCCTTCACGGCTCTCAAGCTCAGCTGCTTCTTCGAGGAATTGGGTTTCAGCTAATGCTGCTGCTACCTCCTTCTCATCCTGCAGTGTTGATAACTCGGCTGCTATTCTGGCTTCTTTAGCCTTCAGTTCTGCTTCTCGGCGTCCGTAGGAAGCGCGTGCGCGCGCAGCTTCGAGTTTAGCGCGGGCCTTGATAGCAGCTTTGCTAGTTGAGGAAAGACTGGATCCTGCAGTTGTGGTGGAATGCAGGGAGGCAGCGTCGTGTCCACGGTCTCTTTCCGTGCTGGCCACATCACCGCTGCCGATGTCTCCACTTGTTTCGGCGTTGTCCATTTTTATTGCTTCTGTTGTTAAAGTGCCCGCCGTGAAGCTTGTCTTTTTACTATTCCGTCCTACGTGTCTGTGTCCGTGACGTTAACAAGTTGACGGATAGCTAACATGAAGATTCCAAGGAAAGGGAAGAAAGAGTCCAGGCCTTTTATCTTTAAGAAGCTTTAGTGGTTTTCACAGGGAATGCACTTTTCCTTTCTTCTTGTCTAATTGGTCATTTCTTTCTTTGTTGTTATTATTGTAAAACTGTATAAAGAGACACAAAATATATGTCAAATAAACACCACTAAGTAACTACATTTCCATAAATGTTTGCTGCATAATATGTTTTCACACATACACACACAGCCCATACAATAGCATGTAAACAGTGCTCATAAAGTGATGTAAATAGCCCTATACAGCCCATGTAATACTCATAGCCACACATGAATAGGATTTACATTTATAAACATTGCACCCTCCCTTAGAGGAGTGAGCGAGCAAAGAAGCTACATGCTAAGTAGCAACAAGCTAAAAAGTAGAACAAGCTATCGTCGCACAGTGCTATTTCTACATTTACACACACACACAACGTCTTCATGTTACTCATAAAACAGACACAAGACTTACAGACAATGTTTCCAAGGCACTTTGTGGGAAGAAACAACAAACTTGGAGCGCTGAAACACGTAAACCTGTCTCGTGTGTAAACAAGTGGGCGTCTGACTGTCGTGCTGAGACTACCGGAAACTAGAGGAGGGACCAAATCGCCTTCAAAATAAAAGTCCCTTCTTATTACCTGATAATGTTACGTCACAGATTGTTTTATCACCAAAATAATTCCCGGGCGCGGCCACCTCCCAGGGGTTGAACAAGGGGATGGATCAAATGCAGAGGTTACTTTCACCACACCTAGTGTGTGTGTGACAATCATTGGTACTTTAACTTTTATATTGAGACAGTTTCAGACACACAATATGTATAAAAGGTTTATGTTCCTCTCAGTTTGTAACAATGTGTATCAACAAGTTTACATAAAACTCACACAGTTACCGGGGGAATATTCCAGAGAGCAGGTTAAGTGTGAACTCCTGAGTATGTAAAGCTCGAGAGTTTTACCTCCAAAAATAGAGCGGTAAGACAAAGTCAGCGTCGGTTACCATGGTAACTTACGTCGTAAACCTAGACTGCTAACTGGCATGTTTTCTGGGAAAAAAACACCCAGAGTGTTCAATGTGTAGCAATATTAAAGTTATATATATGTGTAAAAGCTATACTGACCTGTTATTTAGAGTTATATATTGTGGGGCGGCATGGCGAAGTTGGTAGAGTGGCCGTGCCAGCAATCGGAGGGTTGCTGGTTACTGGGGTTCAATCCCCACCTTCTACCATCCTAGTCACGTCCGTTGTGTCCTTGGGCAAGACACTTCACCCTTGCTCCTGATGGCTGCTGGTTAGCGCCTTGCATGGCAGCTCCCGCCATCAGTGTGTGAATGTGTGTGTGAATGGGTGAATGTGGAAATACTGTCAAAGCGCTTTGAGTACCTTGAAGGTAGAAAAGCGCTATACAAGTATAACCCATTTATCATTTTATCATTTATATTTCCTTCGAATCAGCGTTCGTTGGTGCAGCCACTAATGTGGCAGTGATTGTGGAAAAACAAATCCTGGACATTGATAAACAAACATTTGCCTCCCCACAAATGTGTATTTGTTGCTTCTGGTTTGCCCTTGCTCTTAAAGGCCTACTGAAACCCACTACTACCGACCACGCAGTCTGATAGTTTATATATCAATGATGAAATCTTAACATTATAACACATGCCAATACGGCCGGGTTAACTTATAAAGTGACATTTTAAATTTGCCGCTAAACTTCCGGTTCGAAACGCCTCTGCGGATGACGTATGCGCGTGACGTAGCCCGGCGAACACGGGTATGCCTTCCACATTGAAGCCGATACGAAAAAGCTCTGTTTTCATTTCATAATTCCACAGTATTCTGGACATCTGTGTTCGTGAATCTGTTTCAATCATGTTCATTGCATTATGGAGAAGGAAGCCAAGCAAGCAAAGAAGAAAGTTGTCGGTGCGAAATGGACGTATTTTTCGAACGTAGTCAGCCACAACAGTACACAGCCGGCGCTTCTTTGTTTACATTCCCGAAAGATGCAGTCAAGATGGAAGAACTCGGATAACAGAGACTCTAACCAGGAGGACTTTTGATTTGGATACACAGACGCCTGTAGAGAACTGGGACAACACAGACTCTTACCAGGATTACTTTGATTTGGATGACAAAGACGCAGACGTGCTACTGTGAGTATGCAGCTTTGGCTTTTTTTTGCATATGTACGTAACTTTTTAAAAATATATAAGCTTTATGAACCTTGGGTTAGGTGAACGGTCTTTTGGGCTGAGTGATTGTGTGTGTTGATCATGTGTTTGAATTGTATTGGCGTGTTCTATGGAGCTAGGAGCTAGCAGAGGAGCTAGGAGCTAGCATAACACGTACCGTACCGTACGTGCGCGTCACGTACGTAACTTTTTAAAAATATATAAGCTTTATGAACCTTGGGTTAGGTGAACGGTCTTTTGGGCTGAGTGATTGTGTGTGTTGATCAGGTGTTTGAATTGTATTGGCGTGTTCTATGGAGCTAGGAGCTAGCAGAGGAGCTAGGAGCTAGCATAACAAACACGCAGGTGTTATTATGCAGGATTAATTTGTGGCATATTAAATATAAGCCTGGTTGTGTTGTGGCTAATAGAGTATATATATGTCTTGTGTTTATTTACTGTTGTAGTCATTCCCAGCTGAATATCAGGTACCGTGAGTATGCAGCCTTGGCTGCTAAACATTCGATAACTTGACCGTATGTGCGCGTCACGTACGTAACTTTTTAAAAATATATAAGCTTTATGAACCTTGGGTTAGGTAAACTGTCTTTTGGGCTGAGTGATTGTGTGTGTTGATCAGGTGTTTGAATTGTATTGGCGTGTTCTATGGAGCTAGGAGCTAGCAGAGGAGCTAGGAGCTAGCATAACAAACACGCAGGTGTTTTTATGCAGGATTAATTTGTGGCATATTAAATATAAGCCTGGTTGTGTTGTGGCTAATAGAGTATATATATGTCTTGTGTTTATTTACTGTTGTAGTCATTCCCAGCTGAATATCAGGTCACCCTCGGCTCTCACAGCATCTTCCCTATCTGAATAGCTTCAACTCCCCACTAGTCCTTCACTTGCACTTTACTCATCCACAAATCTTTCATCCTCGCTCAAATTAATGGGGAAATTGTCGCTTTCTCGGTCCGAATCTCTCTCACTTCATGCGGCCATCATTGTAAACAATAGGGAACTTTGCGTATATGTTCAACTGACTACGTCACGCTACTTCCGGTAGGTGCAAGCCTTTTTTTTATCAGATACCAAAAGTTGCAATCTTTATCGTCGTTGTTCTATACTAAATCCTTTCAGCAAAAATATGGCAATATCGCGAAATGATCAAGTATGACACATAGAATAGATCTGCTATCCCCGTTTAAATAAAAAAAATTCATTTCAGTAGGCCTTTAAACTAATGATGATGAAAGTGTGGCTTCACACTGGACTCAGGCCATTTGTGGAACATAGCTCTTTCTTCAGGACCAGTGGTACATTATAGAGATGAAATAAACAATAGAACCAGCCAAAATTTAAAAAAAATAATAAAAAGTCGTATTGTAATGAGAAAAAGCTGAACGGTTGACACCAATGATAAATAAAAACACAAAAATTTGCATTTCAAAATGAAGCCAGTTGGCCGTTCATTGTTAAGTGAAATGTCTTATATTCTTGTATGCATTTATAATTGGTTTTAAACCAAGCAACACTATGTTTTATCCAGTTACTCGATTAATCAAATACATTTTCAGTAGAACACTCGATTACTACAATATTCAATAGCTACAGCCCTATTTTTCATGTACGAGTTAATATTTAACATGTAGGAGTTAAAGGCCTACTGAAATGAGATTTTCTTATTTAAAGGGGGATAGCAGATCCATTCTGTGTGTCATACTTGATCATTTCGCAATATTGCCATATTTTTGCTGAAAGGATTTAGTAGAGAACATCGATGATAAAGTTCGCAACTTTTGGTCGCTGATTAAAAAAACCTTGCCTGTACCGGAAGTGGCGTGACGTCACAGGTTGTGGAGCTCCTCACATCTGCACATTGTTTACAATCATGGCCACAAGCAGCGAGAGCGATTCGGACCAAGAAAGCTACGATTTCCCCATTAATTTGAGCGAGGATGAAAGATTTGTGGATGAGGAAAGTGAGAGTGAAGGACTAGAGGGCAGTGGAAGCGATTCAGATAGGGAAGATGCTGTGAGAGGCGGGTGGGACCTGATATCCAGCTGGGAATGACTAGGCTTATATTTAATATGCCACAAATTAATCCCGCATAACAAACACCTCCCCCCTCCCGTCCATATAACCCGCCAATACAAATCAAACACCCGCACAACACACTCAATCCCACAGCCCAAAGTACCGTTCACCTCCCCAAAGTTCATACAGCACATATATTTCCCCAAAGTTACGTACGTGACATGCACATAGCGGCACGCACGTACGGGCAAGCGATCAAATGTTTGGAAGCCGCAGCTGCGTACTCACGGTACCGCATATCCAACTCAAAGTCCTCCTGGTAAGA
This sequence comes from Entelurus aequoreus, assembly GCF_033978785.1. Taxonomy (NCBI): domain Eukaryota; kingdom Metazoa; phylum Chordata; class Actinopteri; order Syngnathiformes; family Syngnathidae; genus Entelurus; species Entelurus aequoreus. Next base: position 25,069,238 of record NC_084737.1, read on the forward strand.
GTCTCTGTTGTCCCAGTTCTCCACAGGCCAATGTGTATCCAACTCAAAGTCCTCCTGGTAAGAGTCTCTGTTGTCCCAGTTCCCCACAGGCCAATGGTAAAGCTTGACTGTCATCGTTCGGGAATGTAAACAATGAAACACCGGCTACGACGTAGCCGCTACGTGTTTGTGTTGCTGCAGCCGGCCGCTAATACACCGCTTCCCACCTACAGCTTTCTTCTTTGCTATCTCCATTGTTCATTAAACAAATTGCAAAAGATTCACCAGCACAGATGTCCAGAATACTGTGGAATTTTGCGATGAAAACAGACGACTTAATAGCTGGCCACAATGCTGTCCCAAAATGTCCGCTACAATCCGTGACGTGACGCGCAAACGTCATCATACTGAGACGTTTTCAGCAGGATATTTCGCGGGAAATTTTAAATTGCACTTTACTAATCTAACCCGGCCGTATTGGCATGTGTTGCAATGTTAAGATTTCATCATTGATATATAAACTATCAGACTGCGTGGTCGATAGTAGTGGGTTTCAGTAGGCCTTTAACATGGGTTTTGTTTGTGTCCTGTAGACATCCATCAGCTGTTGGAACACCAAGAAGAATGTCTCCCTCATCTGCAGGGGGACGTTTTCACTTTAGAGTATCCACAGCCCCTACATTTTAAAGGGGACGAGGAGGATCCACAGCCCCCCCATTTTAAAGAGGACGAGTGTCTTGTAGGGCAGGAGGCGACATATCTCACCAAGTTTCCACTGACTGTTGTCTCTGTGAAGACTGAAGACAATGAAGACAAACCACCTGAGTCCTTACACCTTCATCACAGTCCAAGTAAGCACAACATCCAGATATCTAATACAATGTTTGTGACAGATGTTCATCCAAGGGCCATACTTATGCGTAAAGATAGAGATATATTTGCTTTTTAACACGACCATTTAAAAATGAATGCTCATCAATCATCAACAATGTAATTGCTGGGTTGTAACCATGTGACCTAGAGGCCGTCCTCCTTACCTCACGTGGTCAAATGAAGGCAAACATTCAATATGGTTACTGTTTATTTTTACCTTTAGCAGCACACATGTCAGTTTATTTCAAAGGTTTAGTGGTGAAGATTACAGATGTATACCGAGTATCATTATTTTTTTTAGTACCTGTTCCTAATTAGGTCGGTCCATGAAGACCGTGAAGATTCTGGACTAACGACACAACTATTGGTATTTTTTGTTCCAGCTGACTGGCGTAACTATGACACGTTGTCACATTGAGTTCAGCTGCTGCTGCTACACATTAACATCACCTTTAAATAATGACAAATAAGGAAGTAACAACACACTAAAAGTTTGTAACACAACAATATTTCCTCCTCAAAAGTTTATTTAAAGTCACGCATGCTGTGTCAGTTTAAAGCATTGGTGTCAAACTCTGGCCCGCGGGCCGAATCTGGCCCGCCGAGTAATTTCATTTGGCCCTTGAGGCAATATCAAATTAACTTTAGATCTGTCCCGCCGGTATTAAAACAGCAGCATAGACTTTAACGTCCTCTCGTTCGTTTATCCCCCAAAAATGGCGTACCAGCCCAGTCACACAATTTATGCTGCTTTTACACACACACACACATAAGGCTGCAAGACATATTTATACGTAGTCAACATTTAACATTTAAGCAAAACATTTTTTTGATACTGTTACAAATATGCCCCACACTGTGAACCCACACCAAACAAGAATGACAAACACATTTCGGGAGAACATCCGTACCTTAACACAACGTAAACACAACAGAACAAATACCCAGAACCCTTTGCAGTACTAACTCTTCCGGGACGCTACAATATACACCCCCGCTACCACCAAACCCCCTACCCCCAACCCCGCCCACCTCACGTGCCGTATCACACAGAGGTGAGATGGTTAAGCCGCGGAAAAGTACTAAACAGATTTTTTGAGCTGCGTGAAGAAATATGTCAGTTTCTGCAAAGCAAAGGAAAGGACACAGCAGACCTCCGGGAGCAAAAGTTTCTGTGTGAGCTGGCCTTTCTGTGTCTCAAGCCATCTTGATGCGCTGAACCTGCAGCTACAGGGGCGTGGCCGCATCATCACAGATATGTACTCGTCAATGAGAGCTTTTAAAACTAAACTCTGCCTGTGGGAGAATCAGCTGCTGCAAGGAAACCTTGGCCATTTCCCCTGCTGCCAAACCATAAAAACGCTGATCTCTACCGCTGTGTGCACACATTTTGGTGAAAAACTCAGTGTACTCGGCGCTGAGTTTAGCCGGCGATTTGGCGACTTTGATGGTCAGAAGTGTAAATTTGAACTGCTTAGTAATCCCTTCGCAGTCGACGTGGAAAAAGCACAAACTAACCTCCAAATGGAGCTCATTGAACTCCAGTGTGATGACACACTGAAGTCAAAGTATGATGCTGTTGGCGCCGCACACTTTCCACAATTCATCCCTGACACAATGCCTCAGCTCCGCACCCAAGCTGCTCAATTGCTCTCCATGTTCGGCAGCACGTATCTATGTGAGCAACTTTTCTCCTCAATGAAGATGACGAAAACGTCTCACAGGATACGTCTGACTGATGAACACCTTCTGTCAATAATGAAGGTGGCCTCAGCTCAAAGCCTGAGCCCCGGCATTAATAAACTCGCATCGAAGAAAAGATGCCAGGTATCTGGCTTGGGCACATCAGATTAGTGTTGCAAACTGAGCAGTAAAAAGGTCTGAATGGTTGATTTATTCATTATTTTGTTTTCAAATTTATTAGCCTGTGGAAAAAGTTCATGTTGATATTTACCTCAGAAGGCTGCAAATCGAAAAGAGGCATTACATGTTTTATTTAAATTGTACTTAATATGCCATTGATGTTTTTTCGTTTGTTTTTTGAAAGTTGATTTTGCACTATAAGTTATATAAGCGTTGCTTGTTCCATATTCAATGTTAAAGCAAATCAGTGTGGAGGTATAGGATAGGCAAATATAAGCTTTAGCTTCAGCCTATTCCTTTTTCGGTCATTATTTGTATTTTATTTTCTTTTTGTGTGTAAATGTGTACTGTTAAACTGGTCACACAAAATGGTTAATGGTTGATGGTTGATTATATGACCGAAATAAACTTATTTCATTCATTCATTCATTCATTCATTGCTTGTTCCATATTCAGTGTTAAAGCAAATCAGTGTAGCAAACTGAGCAATAATTAACATTTTATTCATGCACTTTCTCTTGCTACTTCAAGGCTTGAATGTTTGATTAATTCATTATTATTTAATTTTCAAATGTATTATTAGCCTGTGGAAAAAGTTTATTTTGATATTTACCTCAGAAGGCTGCACATAGAAAAGAGGCATTCAATTTTTATTTAAATTTTATTAGATATGCCATTGATATTTTTTAATTATTATAATTTTTATTTGAAACTCGATTTTGCATGTCACTATAAAGTTATATAAGCCTTGCTTGTTCAATATTCAATGCAAAACTTGTTTGGGTCCCTATTAAAAGGTTAATTTTTTCAACCTTGGCCCGCGGCTTTGTTCAGTTTTAAATTTTGGCACACTCTGTATTTGAGTTTGACACCCCTGGTTTAAAATGACAAAACCTTGTTACAAAATGCACACCCACATAACATGCTAAGTGATTATATGGATTTATATGATATGACATATCATGTAAAAAGTCTGTGGTTGGCACATGTATGCCATATTTAAATATTATTTTCAGCTGAGTGTAATTGTAATGAATAAAAACTCAGTAATGGATGTGTGTGTTATTTACAAGAAGATGACATAACTGCATTTCACCTTGTACTGCACACATAGTTGACTTCTTTAAAACTTCAAATAATAAAATATGTTACAGAACATCATGTTGGAGGTGTTCAACATCTTAAACTAATAGAGATGCTAATTAAAATGCCTTTTTTTTTTTTTACATCGTTATTTCCACAAATGAATTATAGTACCGATAAATCGTAATCGAGTATCGATAAATACTGGTATCGATAAGGAATATCGATTAGGGTACCATATTGATACATTCTTAACGATTTACATCCCTACTGAAGATACCAGCCAGATATCTTAAAAAAAATATTTCAATGTTTATTTGGATTTAGTTACTTCTCTGCTGTCCAGCAATGTCTCAACACCTACGAGAGATGAATTAATGTACTTTATTAATACTAATTAGTGATGTTTTCTTGATGTTAAACATTGCAGCATACAAGCTACAACAACACACAAATCCATTCTATGTGAAAGTTTCCTAAAGGAACATGTTGATATGTAAATAAGAGTAAATACATCTTAAACAGGATTTCACAGTTTAAATCCAGATGTCGATGCTCCTCCTAGACACGCTTACTAAAGGTGTTTGTGAAATCCCCTGATGTCTTTTTGGTGCTAAATTAACCACAACATTAGCGCCGCATAAAACATCATGTTGCTATGGTTCGATGTTTCTGGAATAAAAAAAAACAAAAAAACTTTAAAGTCTTATCCAGCTATTTACTGATGTAAACTAGTCATATTTAGCTAAATTCTACCGCAAATTAATATCGGCTCCAAATATCAGTTATCAGTCTCCTTGACTACTAATATTATATAGTGTATATATATAGTATAGTATTATATTGGTATCAGCCCTGAAAAACGCACATTTATTTATAGTACCGTAATTTCCGGACTATAAGCCGCACCTGACTATAAGCCGCACCAGCTAAATTTAGGGGAAAATACAGATTGCTCCATATATAAGCCGCACCCGACTATAAGCCGCAGGGTTTTGATGTGCAATTAGCGTAGTATATAGGGGTTCCTGCTACCACGGAGGGGATTGTCGGGACAGAGATGACTGTTTGGGAACGCAAAGCGTCCCATTTATTAACAATAAATCTTTCAATCATTCAATCAAACTTTCACATCTTTGACATGGCGAACAGCATTTGTGCAGAGTACAAATAATACAACGCTGCAAAGTAATACAAAGTGCTCGCCTGTACGTTATCAAAATAACCAGCCTACCGGTATATGAAAAGTCAGTCTTTAATCATTGTGTCATCGTCTTCCTCCTGTGTACTAAAACCACCGAAATCCTCTTCGTCGGTGTCGGAGAAGAACAGGCCGTAAATAAGCCGCACCCTTGTATAAGCCGCAGGGACCAGAACCAGGGGAAAAAGTAGCGGCTTATAGTCCGGAAATTACGGTAGGTGCTTTTGACTAAATGATCTCATAAAAGGATTAATAAAATCATCTTACTTTTTGGGAAGTGAACTAGTGGTGGGTCATCCTACAAATGTGTGTGTAAGTAGGGCTGGGCGATATATCGATATCCTCGATATATCGATATACTCGATATATCGAGGGTTTGTCTCTGTGCGATATAGAAAATGACTATATCGTGATATTCGAGTATACGTTCTCACGCAGTTGCTTTTAGCTGCGGGGCATTCAACTGTATGTGTTTCTCACTCTTTCCTGTCTCTCCTTCTCACAGAGACTTAAAACAAGCACACCTTCTTACATACGTCACATACTGTCACGTGAGCAACGTCACACGCTCCCGGACAGGTAGCGACATGGTAACATTAGCTGTGATGCTAACAGCTAACGGTGTGGTTTGAGTGGTAATACGAGCGAATTAAGGTGCAAATCTGGTAACAAATGGAGGAATAATTAATTCCCAAGAAAAACAGTCTGATGGTGGTTTGGCTTCAAGCGGGAATATGTCTTTACATGTCAACATCTCCGTTCGGTGCCACACCAACTAAATGCCGAAGCAACTATTTCCACATCAACACCGTAGGACATATACTATTTGATAAGCAGCTCATTTTTATGTGACACTTATTGAAATATCTTGTGTGTCATCATGCACAATAGTGCACTTTATTTGTTTTAAACTATTGTAGTGGCGTTCTGTACAAAAAGTGCACTTTTATTTAGTGTTAGTTTGAAATGTCATCTTAGTGACATCATTCACAAGTGGGGCGGCATAGCTCGGTTGGTAGAGTGGCCGTGCCAGCAACTTGAGGGTTCCAGGTTCGATTCCCGCTTCCGCCATCCTAGTCACTGCCGTTGTGTCCCTGGGCAAGACACTTTACCCACCTGTTCCCAGTGCCACTCACACTGGTTTAAATGTAACTTAGATATTGGGTTTCACTATGTAAAGCGCTTTGAGTCACTAGAGAAAAGCGCTATATACATATAATTCACTTTACTTCACAAAAGTGCACTTATAGCTTGTTTTAAAATGTCTCTGACAATCTTGCACTTTCTGTTTGGAAATGACATGAATGTTTGTGGCACTGCTACATAACTGTTTAATAAATACAGTTTTGCTAAATTGACTTAGTTGTGATTTCCCTCTCTGCATGAAAGTTTAAAATGAGCATATATTAATGCAGTATGAAGAAGAATGTTTTAATGTAGACACATATAATCATCATACTGCTGTGATTATATGCATCAAGTGTTCATTCAAGGCTAAAGCAAAATATCGAGATATATATCGTGTATCGCGATATGGCCTAAAAATATTGAGATATTAAAAAAAGGCCATATCGCCCAGCCCTATGTGTAAGTGTACAATTTATTTCAAACTATTTAAGATTTATACATTATTTATTGTATTTTATTTTAATCACAATTATAATCAGCAGAAAAACTTATGAAGGTTAAGTAACAATATTAAAGGCCTACTGAAACCCACTACTACCGACCACGCAGTCTGATAGTTTATATATCAATGATGAAATCTTAACATTGCAACACATGCCAGTACGGCCGGGTTAACTTATAAAGTGCAATTTTAAATTTCCCGCTAAACTTCCGGTTAAAAATGTCTACCGTATTTCCTTGAATACCCGCCTGGGCGCTAATTAATTTAAAACCTCTTCTCACTCCCGCGCTTACCAAAAGCATGCGGGATGGGCAAGCATGCGCTAATTATTTTAAAACCTCTTCTCACTCCGGCGCTTACCTTATCATGAAAAGCACATTTAATAAAAAAAATGTTATTATGGTCATACCTTTACTTATAAATGATGTCCATGTGCAGCTGCTTCTGATCAAAGGCAGTCTTCCTTATCTTTCTTCAGTTTTAAAAGTCTCTGGAGATCTTCCTTTAATAATTACCTCCTGCTTCGATTGAAAGTCCAGTTTAGAAAACTGTTTTATTTTAGATATGTAATCCTCCATGGTAAAAGTGCAAGCAAACGATCGCTGCTTACGCTTGCTGCTTGTAGTCTTCTTCTGCAGCACCGGTCTTCTGCAGTACTGGTAGTCGCAAGAAGGATCACTAGCGCCCTCTACCACCAGGAGGCGGGAGTCATTTAATGACTCATATTTGACCCGGCGGAAGTGCCAAGCATGCGCTAATTATTTTGCGAAATGAGTTTGACCCGGCTGTAATTCTAGGCAGGCGAATACTATATTCCCGGCGGCAATTCAAGGAAATACGGTATGTATGATGACGTATGCGCGTGACGTCATTCATTGAAACGGGAAGTATGCGGACACATTGAATCCTATACAAAAAACTCTGTTTTTATCTCAAAATTCCACAGTATTCTGGTCATCTGTGTTGGTGAATCTTTTGCAATTTGTTTAATGAACAATGAAGACTGCAAAGAAGAAAGTTGTAAATGGGATCGGTGTATTAGCGGCGGACTACAGCAACACAACCAGGAGGACTGAGAGGTGGATAGCAGATGCGCTAGCCGCCGAACTCACCTTAACTTCCTCCGTCTCCGGGCCGCCGAACGCATCTGTGATCGGATGAAGTCCTTCGTCGCACCGTCGATCGCTGGAACGTATATGAGCACGGGTGTTGATGAGCAGATGATGTCTGGCTGGCGTAGGTGGATAGCTAATGTTTTTAGCATAGCTCTGTGAAGTCAGGTTGCTAAGTTAGCTTCAATGGCATCATTAGCAACAGCATTGTTAACCTTCGCCAGCCTGGAAAGCATTAACCGTGTAGTTACAGGTCCATGGTTTAATAGTATTGTTGATTTTCTATCTATCCTTCCAGTCAGGGGTTTATTTCTTTTGTTTCTATATGCAGTTAAGCACGATGCTATCACGTTTGCTCCGTAGCTAAAGTGTTTCGCCGATGTATTGTCGTGGAGATAAAAGTCACTGTGAATGTCCATTTTGCGTTCTCGACTCTCATTTTCAAGAGGATATAGTATCCAAGGTGGTTTAAAATACAAATCCGTGATCCACAGTAGAAAAAGGAGAGAGTGTGGAATCCAATGAGCCAGCTTGTACCTAAGTTACGGTCAGAGCGAAAAAAGATATGTCTTGCACTGCATTCTAGTCCTTCACTCTAACGTTCCTCATCAAACAAATCTTTCATCCTCGCTCAAATTAATGGGGTAATCATCGCTTTCTCGGTCCGAATCGCTCTAGCTACATTGAAAACAATGGGGAAATGTGAGGAGCCTTTTAACTGTTGACGTCACGCTACTTCCGGTACAGGCAAGGCTTTTTTATCAGCGACCAAAAGTAGCAACTTTATCGTCAAAAGTTCTCTACTAAATCCTTTCAGCAAAAATATGGCAATATCGCGAAATGATCAAGTATGACACATAGAATGGATCTGCTATCCCCGTTTAAATAAAAAAAAATCATTTCAGCAGGCCTTTAAGAATTAATCATAATCTTCATCTCCCGGTATGGGATGGATGTCACCAATGTACAACCTCTTGGCTTTTGACTACGTCCTTCTACTATCCAGGTCAGGGTTTCCTCGAGTTGCCAAGATACCTGTGGTGGTGGGGGCGTGGCCAGAGGGTGTGGTGGGGGTGGGGTCAACATGACATCCTCGTCATATTTTCTTTCAAAAGGTAAAAAAAAATGTATACCGGAAAATACATTTAAAAACTAATCTGTTATTATTAATTAGTTATAACATATTTTTTTCTTATCGGGTTTCTCTATTTTTTCAATTGTTGCTGTTTATTGTACAATGTTCTTTGTTGAGAATTTTTCAGGTTTGTAGACCTGAGACTTCTCCAATCCTTTTAGTGACTTTTTCTTTATTAAAACGACGAGCAAAAATTTCTAATGTCTTATTCTGGTGTAGACTGTACTTGTGTTTAGAGACTCTTCTGTCGCTCCAGGAACCTGATGAACAGCGAGCTGCAGCTAGCCTGACATCACAGTTGCTTAGCGCTGCTGCCCCAACTGCATTTTCTCTCCTAAAATCCACCACCGTCCTCCTAATGTGTGCATACTGCACACTTTATAGGTCACTGTCTGCAAATATATCTTGGATATATTAAAGGCCTACTGAAATGAATTTTTTTAATTTAAACGGGGATAGCAGATCTATTCTATGTGTCATACTTGATCATTTCGCGATATTGCCATATTTTTGCTGAAAGGATTTAGAGGCCTACTGAAAGCCACTACTACCGACCACGCAGTCTGATAGTTTATATATCAATGATGAAATCTTAACATTATAACACATGCCAATACGGCCGGGTTAACTTATAAAGTGACATTTTAAATTTGCCGCTAAACTTCCGGTTCGAAACGCCTCTGAGGATGACGTATGCGCGTGACGTAGCCCGGCGAACACGGGTATGCCTTCCACATTGAAGCCGATACGAAAAAGCTCTGTTTTCATTTCATAATTCCACAGTATTCTGGACATCTGTGTTCGTGAATCTGTTTCAATCATGTTCATTGCATTATGGAGAAGGAAGCCAAGCAAGCAAAGAAGAAAGTTGTCGGTGCGAAATGGACGTATTTTTCGAACGTAGTCAGCCACAACAGTACACAGCCGGCGCTTCTTTGTTTACATTCCCGAAAGATGCAGTCAAGATGGAAGAACTCGGATAACAGAGACTCTAACCAGGAGGACTTTTGATTTGGATACACAGACGCCTGTAGAGAACTGGGACAACACAGACTCTTACCAGGATTACTTTGATTTGGATGACAAAGACGCAGACGTGCTACTGTGAGTATGCAGCTTTGGCTTTTTTTTGCGTATGTACGTAACTTTTTTAAAATATATAAGCTTTATGAACCTTGGGTTAGGTGAACGGTCTTTTGGGCTGAGTGATTGTGTGTGTTGATCATGTGTTTGAATTGTATTGGCGTGTTCTATGGAGCTAGGAGCTAGCAGAGGAGCTAGCATAACACATACCGTACCTACGTGCGCGTCACGTACGTAACTTTTTAAAAATATATAAGCTTTATGAACCTTGGGTTAGGTGAACGGTCTTTTGGGCTGAGTGATTGTGTGTGTTGATCAGGTGTTTGAATTGTATTGGCGTGTTCTATGGAGCTAGGAGCTAGCAGAGGAGCTAGGAGCTAGCATAACAAACACGCAGGTGTTATTATGCAGGATTAATTTGTGGCATATTAAATATAAGCCTGGTTGTGTTGTGGCTAATAGAGTATATATATGTCTTGTGTTTATTTACTGTTGTAGTCATTCCCAGCTGAATATCAGGTACCGTGAGTATGCAGCCTTGGCTGCTAAACATTCGATAACTTGACCGTATGTGCGCGTCACGTACGTAACTTTTTAAAAATATATAAGCTTTATGAACCTTGGGTTAGGTAAACGGTCTTTTGGGCTGAGTGATGGTGTGTGTTGATCAGGTGTTTGAATTGTATTGGCGTGTTCTATGGAGCTAGGAGCTAGCAGAGGAGCTAGGAGCTAGCATAACAAACACGCAGGTGTTTTTATGCAGGATTAATTTGTGGCATATTAAATATAAGCCTGGTTGTGTTGTGGCTAATAGAGTATATATATGTCTTGTGTTTATTTACTGTTGTAGTCATTCCCAGCTGAATATCAGGTCACCCCCGGCTCTCACAGCATCTTCCCTATCTGAATAGCTTCAACTCCCCACTAGTCCTTCACTTGCACTTTACTCATCCACAAATCTTTCATCCTCGCTCAAATTAATGGGGAAATTGTCGCTTTCTCGGTCCGAATCTCTCTCACTTCATGCGGCCATCATTGTAAACAATAGGGAACTTTGCGTATATGTTCAACTGACTACGTCACGCTACTTCCGGTAGGGGCAAGCCTTTTTTTTATCAGATACCAAAAGTTGCAATCTTTATCGTCGTTGTTCTATACTAAATCCTTTCAGCAAAAATATGGCAATATCGCGAAATGATCAAGTATGACACATAGAATAGATCTGCTATCCCCGTTTAAATAAAAAAAATTCATTTCAGTAGGCCTTTAGTATAGAACAACGACGATAAAGATTGCAACTTTTGGTATCTGATAAAAAAAAGGCTTGCCCCTACCGGAAGTAGCGTGACGTAGTCAGTTGAACATATACGCAAAGTTCCCTATTGTTTACAATGATGGCCGCATGAAGTGAGAGAGATTTGGACCGAGAAAGCGACAATTTCCCCATTAATTTGAGCGAGGATGAAAGATTTGTGGATGAGTAAAGTGCAAGTGAAGGACTAGTGGGGAGTTGAAGCTATTCCGATAGGGAAGATGCTGTGAGAGCCGGGGGTGACCTGATATTCAGCTGGGAATGACTACAACAGTAAATAAACACAAGACATATATATACTCTATTAGCCACAACACAACCAGGCTTATATTTAACATGCCACAAATTAATCCTGCATAAAAACACCTGCGTGTTTGTTATGCTAGCTCCTCTGCTAGCTCCTAGCTCCGTAGAACACGCCAATACAATTCAAACACCTGATCAACACACACAATCACTCAGCCCAAAAGACCGTTCACCTAACCCAAGGTTCATAAAGCTTAAATATTTTTAAAAAGTTACGTACGTGACGCGCACATACGGTCAAGTTATCAAATGTTTAGCAGCCAAGGCTGCATACTCACGGTACCTGATATTCAGCTGGGAATGACTACAACAGTAAATAAACACAAGACATATATATACTCTATTAGCCACAACACAACCAGGCTTATATTTAATATGCCACAAATTAATCCTGCATAATAACACCTGCGTGTTTGTTATGCTAGCTCCTAGCTCGTCTGCTAGCTCCTAGCTCCATAGAACACGCCAATACAATTCAAACACCTGATCAACACACACAATCACTCAGCCCAAAAGACCGTTCACCTAACCCAAGGTTCATAAAGCTTATATATTTTTAAAAAGTTACGAACGTGACGCGCACGTACGGTACGGTACGTGTTATGCTAGCTCCTAGCTCCTATGCTAGCTCCTAGCTCCATAGAACACGCCAATACAATTCAAACACCTGATCAACACACACAATCACTCAGCCCAAAAGACCGTTCACCTAACCCAAGGTTCATAAAGCTTATATATTTTTAAAAAGTTACGTACGTGACGCGCCGGTACGGTACATGTTATGCTAGCTCCTAGCTCCTATGCTAGCTCCTAGCTCCATAGAACACGCCAATACAATTCAAACACCTGATCAACACACACAATCACTCAGCCCAAAAGACCGTTCACCTAACCCAAGGTTCATAAAGCTTATATATTTTAAAAAAGTTACGTACATACGCAAAAAAAAGTTGCGCACATACGGTCAAGCGATCAAATGTTTAGAAGCCAAAGCTGCATACTCACAGTAGCACGTCTGCGTCTTTGTCATCCAAATCAAAGTAATCCTGGTAAGAGTCTGTGTTGTCCCAGTTCTCTACAGGCGTCTGTGTAACGAAGTCAAAAGTCCTCCTGGTTAGAGTCTCTGTTATCCGAGTTCTTCCATCTTGACTGCATCTTTCGGGAATGTAAACAAAGAAGCGCCGGCTGTGTACTGTTGTTGCTGACTACGTTCGAAAAATACGTCCATTTCGCACCGACAACTTTCTTCTTTGCTTGTTCAGCTTCCTTCTCCATAATGCAATGAACATGATTGAAACAGATTCACGAACACAGATGTCCAGAATACTGTGGAATTATGAAATGAAAACAGAGCTTTTTCGTATTGGCTTCAATGTGGAAGGCATCCCCGTGTTCCCCGGTCTACGTCACGCGCATACGTCATCCTCAGAGGCGTTTCGAACCGGAAGTTTAGCGGCAAATTTAAAATGTCACTTTATAAGTTAACCCGGCCGTTTTGGCATGTGTTATAATGTTAAGATTTCATCATTGATATATAAACTATCAGACTGCGTGGTCGGTAGTAGTGGGTTTCAGTAGGCCTTTAAAGTACGTCCACAGTGCTGACACGTTTTGATGTACATATTTCCCATGTTCGTGAACACACCGGCCCTGGAAGGGGGTTGGTGGAGAATGAGGAAGTGTTGTTGTGTGGCTCAGAGGGAAGAAGGGAGACACAAGTGTGTGCACGGGAAGAAATGCATGTGGAAATTAGCATAAGATTAGCATAAGATTGGCAATAAAAGTTAAAAATAGTGTCAGAAATTGTGTGACTTCTTCTGGAGGCTACATTACATTATATTACTTTAATTTGTTTTCACGTAAAAAAAACCTTATTTTTAAGATTTGGTGGCTTTTATTTTGTTGTGGCGGGCCGTCACAACCAATTACATCTAGGGTAAATCTTGCAGGTGAGAGGCATGGTTTATAATCTAGAATGAACTTGTACCAATTTAAAGGCGATCATGAAGCAACATCTTACCACCTCAGTAGGCTATGTCAACACGGTAGCTCATTAGCTGCACAAGCTAGCTAGCTCCCTGTGATCAAGGCTGGCGAAAAGTAGTTTGTCTGCGTAAACGCTTATAATAACAATGTTGCTAATTCTCGATTAATATTCAGGTGACTGGATGTGAATGGAGTATTGTTGGCGGTTTGTGGATGCATTTTTAGAGTGATTTAGATAAAGAATTGATTATTCCCATTAATTATGTTGCTAGCCACCTCGAATGAGTTGATTGTTACAAATTAGAAAGCAAAAATTAAATACATACTGTATGTGTTCTTGTTTCTAATAGGGATTGTAACATTTTACCAAATGTGCAGTTTGTCCTTTAAATTAGCATAGATCTAGTGCAAACATGTGCCACTTCTACATACAGCTACAAAAGTAAAACAAGTTTAAACATGTAAATGTGGCAGATAGAAATATTTGCTTGTTAAAGCAGTCATCATAAACCACTATCACAAACATATTCTAGCCAGGCTTCAGGTTTCTGAAAAGTAGGTTTTTATTTTTTAGTCCTGTTCTTTGTTCTCTTTCGGGTGTACAAGCAGCTGTTTATTTTTTTCATGAGTTGTTGTGTTGCTTCCGGTCTGGTTTTGACATCTTCAATGTCAACGTGGTGACTGATGAGATCCTCAGAGACATTATCAGAACATGTGCTGGTGCAGGACAATGTGTCATGTGACTGGGTACATCTGGACTTTTCTAAAGCATGTGTTTGTCTAACTTGTGTCCTGCAGACGTCTGTGAAGAACATCTCCCTGAGCAGCAAGAGCGGACCTCAAGGATGGAGCAGAATCAGTCACAACCCCCCTATATTAAAAAGGAAAAGGAGGAGCCACATACTTCTCACATTAAGGAGGAAAAAGAGTCACAGCCCTCCCTCACCTTAAAGAGAAAGAGGAGTCACAGCTCTGCTCACATTAAAGAAGAAGAGGAGGACCCACTGACCCCCCATTTTAAAGAGGAAGCTCAACATTTCTCTCACGTCAAAGAGGAAGAGGAGGAACACAGCATCAGTCAGGAGGGAGAGCATCTTGAATGTTTGGAGGAGTTCCCAGTGATTGGTGTGATTGTGAAGAGTGAAGATGAGTTCATAATTGAAAGTAAGGAGAAGAGAGAGGCGGAGCCTCCAAGCAGCAGCTCAACTCAACACATGACAACAGAAGCTGATGGAGACCACTGTGGAGGATCACAAGCAGACAAGATCTTAGCTCCACTATCAGATAGTGACGACACAACGTCTCACTCTCCTGACACTGATGATGAAGACTCTGAAGATAATAAGACATGTCACACTGACAACACACACTTGACATGTTCTCACTGTGACAAAACTTTTAAACACCATTGTCATCTGAAATTACACATGAGAACACACACTGGAGAAAAACCTTTTTCCTGCTCAAAATGTGGTAAAGGTTTTTCACAAAATTGTAATTTGAAACAACACATGAGAACACACACTGGAGAAAAACCGTTTTCCTGTTCAGAATGTGGTAAAGGTTTTTCACAAAATTGTAATTTGAAACAACACATGAGAATACACACTGGAGAAAAACCTTTTTTCTGCTCAGAATGTGGTAAAGATTTTAGTCTAAAACAAATGCTGAAACAACACATGAGAAAACACACTGGAGAAAAACCTTTTTCCTGCTTAGAATGTGGTAAATATTTTAGTCTAAAACAAATGCTGAAACAACACATGAGAAAACACACTGGAGAAAAACCTTTTTCCTGTTCAGAATGTGGTAAAGTGTTTTTTCGAAGTGATCATTTGAAAACACACATGAGAAAACACACTGGAGAATTTTTTTTTTCCTGCTCTGAATGTGGTAGGGATTTTAAAGTAAAACACTTGCTGAAACAACACATGAGAATACACACTGGAGAAAAACCCTTTTCCTGCTCAGAATGTGGTAAAGGTTTTTCACGAAATGATAGTTTGAAAGCGCACATGAGTACACACACTGCAGAACAATCTTTCTCCTGCTCTGAATGTGGTAAAGGTTTAAAACATAATCGTGATTTGAAAAACCACATGACAATACACACGGGAGAAAAACCTTTTTCCTGCTCAGAATGTGGTAGAGATTTTAGACAAAAAAAAATGCTGAAACAACACATGAAAATACACAGTGGAGAAAAAACTTTTTCTTGTTCAATTTGTTGTAAAGGTTTTACACAAACTAAGTCTTTGAAAGTTCACATGAGCATGCACACTATATAAAACCCCTTTACCTGTTCAATCTGTTGTAAAGGTTTTGGATGAAGTCAATATTTGAAAAGACATGAGAAAAAACACAGGTGAGAGTGTTGTGTTGTAGTGTGTGAACTGTCAAAACTTGAATATTCACTTTCTAACGTTATCAGCACATTTAACATGTGTGACATCATTGTTGTGTGTGTAACACAATCTTGTTAATATGATTTTAACATTCATAGATCATATAGCTGAGCTATCTTGATGGAGGAAAGATGAAAGCACATGTACCAGAAGCAGCAGCAGCATTAAGAGGAAACATTGCAAATGTACTTCTAGATATGTCAAAAAAGAGTAAAGTGTGAAAATAAAAGACTTCAGACTAATAGAGGAGTGAAAGCATTTATTAAATGATGTTATGTGTTTGATGAGCTGTGAATGTAATGCATGAATTACAAAGTGAGGGAATATATCCCACAACCACTATGGTGCTTTCTCTCTACTGACTTTGTTGATAAATATGCCAACTTTTTTAACTCTTTTCTTCCCAAAAATGACGAGCGACAAATTCTGCGACTTTTTGGGGATGTCTTGGAGACATGAAAGAAGGCATCAGGTTGCAGTTTATGTCAGAGGCCTCGCATTGACTACTTTCTACGAAAGGAGTCAAATCAGTCGAATGAAGTACAGCAACTGGACGCAAACCACAGCTTGCAGTACATCAGTACCAATGTCACGGAGGAAGCAAACACAGAGCTGATGACAACGGCGGTAGAACCGACCCAACCTCCTAGACCTGCAGTCGAAAGGAGACCAGCAGGGATTAGACTGCATGTGAAGTGGCCCGGTGTCGTGGATAAAAAACTGTGGGAAACAATCAATACTGACCTGGCCCTGTCCCTCGAACAACTACAAGGGACAGTGGAAAAGAAGTTGGAGAGAATGGCGGACATTATCTATCAATATGGGTCAGAACGCTTCGGAGTGCAAGTAAGGAAAGGTGGAAAAAACGTCTCAACCGCACCAGTTTCTAGGAGGCGACATGAGATCAGGCGCCTCGTCCTTGAAAGGAGACAACTTAGGAAACAGTGGAGAAAAGCCTCTGGAGTGGAAAGGGAAGGCATAAATGTGCTCCAAGTCGACATTAAAACCCGACTGGCATCCCTCCGCAGAGCAGAGAACCTACGGTAACGTAGAAGGAAGAAAGAACAAACTAGAACACGGTTCTATAAAGATCCCTTCAAGTTCCTCAAAAGTATCTTCGCAAAGGAAAAAAGTGGAGCCCTTAAAACAACAAAGGCAGACCTGGAAGATCACCTGAAAGCAACGCACTCTGACCCAAGGCGCTATGAATGTCTCACCATCCCTTCAGATATCCCGCCGATTGACCCTCCCGAACATCATATGCCTATCGGCCCTCCAACATGGAAAGAGGTGGAAAACACTGTGCGTCGAGCAAGATCTGCATCAGCCCCGGGGCCAAATGGAGTCCCATACAAGGTGTACAAGAACGCACCGGACATCCTGAGGTTTCTCTGGAGGCTCATGAGAACAGCATGGCAAAAGAAGATGATACCCAAAATGTGGCGTAGGGCAGAAGGAGTCCTCATCCCAAAGGAGAAGGATGCAGAGAACATCAGCCAATTCCGTCCGATCTCCCTGCTAAACGTCGAGGACAAAATCTTCTTCAGTGTCATTGCACAGAGGATGGGCAAGTATCTGCGAAGAAATAAGTACATCGATACATCTGTACAAAAGGCAGGTATATCAGGATTTTCTGGGTGCTCAGAACACTTCAGCATGATCTGGCACCAGATCCAAGTGGCAAAGGCGGAGAAAAAGGATCTCCACGTAGTCTTCCTGGACCTCGCCAACGCCTTTGGTTCGGTGCCCCATGAACTCCTGTGGTCTGCCTTCAACTTCTTCCACATACCGGACACCATCACAGCCCTAGTTAAATCCTACTTCCAGGACGTGCAGTTCTGCTTCACCACCTCTGACTTTACCACCTCTTGGCAGCGCTTGGAGGTGGGCATCATGACGGGATGCACTATTTCACCCCTGGCATTCACGATGGCGATGGAGGTTATCATCCGCGCCTCAAAGTGGGTGGTAGGCGGTCAGCGGGTTGACTCTGGCCAGCGCCTTCCCCCACTCAGAGCTTACATGGACGATATTACAACGTTGACCACCACCGTCCCATGCACCAGGAGGCTTCTCAGGAAACTGGAAGAGAACATCAGTTGGGCCCGTATGAAGATCAAACCATCCAAGTCACGAAGCATCTCAATTGTGAAGGGAGTGCTCTCGGACCTGAAATTCTTCATCGGAGATGACCCAATCCTCACAGTGTCTGAGCAGCCTGTAAAGAGCCTTGGCAGGTGGTATGATGCAAGCCTGAAGGACAAAGACCAGGTGCAACAACTACGTAAGGATATCAGCAGCGGCCTACAGTCCATCGATAACACCCAACTGCCTGGAAAGTTAAAGGCCTGGTGCCTGCAGTTCGGACTCCTACCCAGGATACTGTGGCCCCTCGCAGTTTATGAGGTCCCAATCTCGACTGTAGAGAAGTTGGAAAGAGGAGTCACAGGCTACATCAAAAAATGGCTCGGAGTTCCACGATGCCTTACCACCATAGGCCTCTACGGAGATGGCATCCTCAAGCTGCCCCTCACCAGTCTCACAGAGGAGTTCAAGTGTGCAAAAACAAGACTCCAGATGACACTGAATGAATTCAGAGACTTGGTAGTGAGCAACAATGCACCAACCTTGGCGACAGGGCGTAAATGGAGACCAGCCAAAGCAGTGGAAGAAGCAACAGCAGCCCTCAGACATGCTGACATTGTGGGCTATGTCCAGCAAGGAAGAGGAGGCTTTGGGCTAACAGCTACCCGCCCGGCTTGGAGTAAGGCCACAGCACCAGAACGGAGGAAGATGGTGGTGGACGAAGTACACCGCCAGGAGGAGGCTGCAAGATGGGCCAAGGCAGTCTCTTTGGGCAAACAGGGTCAGTGGACGAGATGGGACAGTGTGGAGAGGAGGAAGATCAGCTGGAAGGATATGTGGGCCATGGAAGCTAGGCAGTTGAGCTTTGTCATCAGAGCTACATATGACATCCTTCCAACACCAGTTAACCTTCACCGAAAAGAAACGTCAGATCAACTGGTCTAAAAAGGGGGTCTATTTAAAGGCTAGAGTATACAAATGAGTTTTAAGATGGGACTTAAATGCTTCTACTGAGGTAACATCTCTAACTGTTACCGGGAGGGCATTCCATAGTACTGGAGCCCGAATAGAAACCGCCCGCAGACTTTTTTTGGGCTCTGGGAATCACTAATAAGCCGGAGTTCTTTGAACGCAGATTTCTTGCCGGGACATATGGTACAATACAATCGGCAAGATAGGCTGGAGCTAGACCGTGTAGTATTTTATACGTAAGTAGTAAAACCTTAAAGTCACATCTTAAGTGCACAGAAAGCCAGTGCAGGTTAGCCAGTACAGGCGTAATATGATCAAACTTTCTTGTTCTTGTCAAAAGTCTAGCAGCCGCATTTTGTACCAACTGTAATCTTTTAATGCTAGACATAGGGAGACCCGGAAATAATACGTTAGAGTAATCGAGACGAGACGTAACAAACGCATAAATAATGATCTCAGCGTCGCTAGTGGACAAAATGGAACAAATTTTAGCGATATTACGGAGATGAAAGAAGGCCGTTTTAGTAACACTTTTAATGTGTGACTCAAACGAGAGAGTTGGGTCGAACATAATACCCAGATTCTTTACTGAGTCACCTTGTGTAATTGTTTGGTTGTCAAATGTTAAGGTGGTATTATTAAATAAATGTTGGTGTCTAGCAGAACCGATAATCAGCATTTCCGTTTTCTTGGCGTTGAGTTGCAAAAAGTTAGCGGACATCCATTGTTTAATTTCATTAAGATACGCCTCCAGCTGACTACAATCCGGCATGTTGGTCAGCTTTAGGGGCATGTAAAGTTGAGTGTCATCAGCATAACAGTGAAACCTAACACCGTATTTGCGTATGATGTCACCTAGCGGCAGCATGTAAATACTACTGAGTGCAGGGCCAAGAACCGAACCCTGTGGAACTCAGCACGTTACCTTAACATAGTCCGATGTCACATTGTTATGGGAGACGTACTGCATCCTGTCAGTAAGATAAGAGTTAAACCAAGACAAGGCTATGTCTGACATACCAATACGTGTTTTGATACGCTCTAATAAAATATTATGATCGACGGTATCGAAAGCAGCGCTAAGATCAAGAAGCAGCAACATAGATGACGCATCAGAATCCATCGTTAGCAATAGATCATTAGTCATTTTTGCGAGGGCTGTCTCCGTAGAGTGATTTGCCCTAAAACCGGATTGAAAAGGTTCACAAAGATTGTTAGACACTAAGTGTTCATTTAGCTGCTGTGCAACAATTTTTTCGAGGATTTTCGAAATAAAGGGAAGGTGGGAGTTTACCCTGAGGTCAAATTTAGGATAATTTTTGTTGAGGCGGATGAGATTTGAGTAATATTTAGCTTTAGCTGAGGTAAGCATGCGTTTATAAGTTATTAAACTATCACTCCATGCTTGATGGAAAACCTGAAGTTTAGTCGCACGCCATTTGCGTTCCAGCTTTCTACATGATAATTTATGAGCTCTAGTTTCTTCTGTAAACCATGGGGTACGCCTTTTAGGGGCCCTTTTTTGCTTTAGCGGTGCTATACTATCAATGGTTTCGCGTAGGGCGTCGTCAAAGTTGTTAGTGAGGTTATCAATAGAGCCGACATAATTTGGTAATGGTGCCATTACCAAAGGCAGTATCAGCAAGAGTCATCGTTGTGGCAGCATTAATGTTGTGGCTGCTATAGCAGTTATTATTATTATTAGCTTGTTGACAATGAGTCAGAACTTCGAATTTTATAAGGTATTGATCGAACATTACTTTAGTATACGGGAATATCATAACTTTGGAGGTGGTGACACCCCTGACAAGCACTAGATCTATCGTATAACCGTTGCGATGCGTGGGTTCATTTATTATTTGTGTAAGACCACAGCTATCAATTATAGTCTAGAGCGCCACGCACTGAGGGTCCGATGGGGTATTCATATGGATATTAAAGTCCCCCATTATGATTATATTGTCGGCGTGCGTCACTAGATCTGCAACGAACTCTGAGAATTCACTGATGAAGTCCGAATAGGGCCCTGGGGGGCGGTAGATAACAGCCAGGTCGAGAGGCAGCGGTGTGACAGACCTCATAGTAAGCACCTCAAACGATTTATATTTATTATTTAGGTTAGGGGTAAGGTTAACGTTTTCATTGTATATTAGTGCGACCCCCCCACCCCTTTTAAGGGGACGGCCAATAGGTGCATTTGTATAGTTAGGAGGAGATGCCTCATTTAGCGCAAAAAAATCGTCTGGTTTGAGCCAGGTTTCGCTAAGACCAATGACGTTAAGATTGTTGTCTCTTTTTTTTTTTTTTTTTTTCAAGCTATGGAGATGGTATCAGTAGAACAAACTGCATTTAGTTTAGATAATAATGAGTCATATATTGGAATATGGGATCCATTATTTAAATTTGTTTCAACTATTAAATGAACCAAAATATGACTTATTATATCTTTGTGGAAAATATTGGACACAGTGTGTTGTCAAGCTTGTGAGATGTGATGCAAGTGTAAGCCACTGGGATACTATTGTTCATTACTATTTTTTTAATTATTTTTTATTAATGTTTTTAATGATAATATCAACGAGGGTTATTTAATCACTGCTATTTTGAAATTGTTACTAATATTGATGCTGTTGTCGATAATGTTCATTTTTGGTTCACTACATTTGGATTGTTCGTGTCATGTTTGTGTGTCCTCAATTGCTCTGTTTATTGTTGTTCTTAATGTTGCTGGGATGGGTTTGGTTTTGGAATTGGATTGCATTATTGTGGTATTGTTGTGTATTGTTTTGTTGATTAATTAATAAATTCATTAAAAAAAACAAAAACAAACATATATATATATATATATATATATATATATATATATATATATATATATATATATATATATATATATATATATATATATATATATATATTGTTATCTCTAATGACCTCATTAACTAATAACGTTTTGGAAGACAATTATCTTATGTTTAAAAGGCCCATATTATAGGTATTGGGCTGTTTTGACGAGTTTTTGTTGAAATTATCCGTAGTAGCAATATTAATAATATTGCGTTTATTATGCATAGTGCACTTTAAATAGTTTCGACCATATCTAGGAATTGAGATGACGGGAATTTTCAGATTGTTTGCTTGGTGCTGCGATAAACTGAACGCATAATAATTTGCCACCTCAGTAGAATGCATGTCTACCTCTGACGCAGTCACAACAGAAAAAACATAATGTGAGTTGTGTATTATTCTACGATAATTTCTATGTGTGCAGGGATTATCCAGCCTGGCGCTGGCTAGTTCTGTTTTAACTGACTCCTCACCCGGACTAGCAGACTCTGTAATTGCCTGTGACCGGGCTTGCTCTAGTGTAGTTAGTCAAGTGTGACTCAAATAGTAGTCTGTGTTCCTAGACAGGAGGATGGCACCTTCCTGGTTAGGGTGAAGGCCGTCTCTCATCAGCAAGCCTGGTTTGCCCCAAAAAGAGGGCCAATTAACAATAAACGTTAGTCCCTGTTGTCTACAGAAGCTAGAACTAAAACCTATTTTTGAACATTATCTAATGGAAATGACTGCTGTCTGATAATCACATTAATAACGCAATAACAATCATGTGTCTGAGTACACCTATTAATCAAAATTAATCTAACATGTAATTTTTATGTTAATGATGAAATATAAAGTTAGTAAACATGTGAGAGTAAGGACTCGAGTAAACAAACCTGTTCTGTGTAACAGAAATTGATTGAAAACAGCGTCCAGTAGTTGACGAAGTCTCTTGTTCTCCTCTTTTGTTTGAGAAAGTTCCTCTTTGTACTCTGCTATCGTTCGTTCTTTCACAATCACAACACTTTACACTCACACTTGATCTCTGCTCAGCGATGTGTTGATCAAATCCACGTCTCTTTGCAAGCTAAGTTCACGAACACAACGAGCATGTTAAGCTAACTAGCGCGCTAAATAAAAATAGCAATCTAAAATAACTAGCAAGATAAGCGGGCCTAATAACCTTCAAAGTTCAGTGAGACGAGTCGAGTTTATCCTGACACGGAGGATTAATAAAGGGTAGTTAGTAGCGATGTGAGGAGATGTGCCGAGTATTAGAAGCGTGTGTGGAGTGAAGGAGGGGACTTTGGTGCAAAACGCATATCTTCTTCTTTTCAGTTTTATGGCAGCTGGCATCCATCTGTGTTGCATTACTGCCATCTTCAGTTTCATTTTATAATGACATTACAGTCTCTCCTTGAGTCCAGTTTTGTTCAAAAACTCCCATACTATTTTCCTTCCACTTTCAGTGTCTGCAAGATTGATCAGGCTCTTCAGAGTCCCATCCACGGGTCCCAGTACCCTCCGTTTTGCCGTCATAGTCAGTCTTTCTATATCATATTTAGTACATTCCAAAAAAAAATGTTTTACTGTTTTTAATACTTTACATTGTTCACACATTTATAATTTAAATAGCTACGTCCAATCCTAATTCTGCTCATTATTACTTGGTGTTTCCTTACAGTCCCTCTCCATCTTGGAACCTGGACCTGGTTCTGAACAGAAAATAACTGCCTTCCTTTTTCATCATTTTCCCAAAGTATTTGCCACTGCTGACTAGCCCCCTGTCCAATGATCAGAATCAGAATCAGAATAGTTTTTATTGCCATTGTTTGAGAACGGGTTCACAAACTAGGAATTTTTCTTGGTGCAATCGTGCAACATAAAACACATACAACACAGATTTGGTAATAAAAAGAGCTGTAACTGAGCTATCAGATCTTGTTATTGTTCATGTGCCTGATGGTTGAGGGGAACAAACTGTTCAGGTGGCGGGAGGTGTGGGTCTGGATGGACCGTAGTCTCCTGCCTGAGGGGAGAGGGGAGAAAAGTTTGTGTCCAGGGTGAGAAGAGTCAGCTGTGATCTGACCCACACGCCTCTTGGTCCTGGAGGAGAATAGGTCCTGGAGGGATGGGAGCTTGCAGCCAATCACCTTCTCAGCAGCACGTACGATGCGCTGCAGTCGATGCTTATCCTGGACTGTGGCGCCGGGGAACCACACGGTGATGGAGGAGGTGAGGATGAACTCGATGATGGCTGAGTAAAACTGCAACAGCATCTCGGTCAGCACCTTAAGTTTCCTCAGCTGCTGCAGGAAGTACATCCTCTGCTGCGCCTTCTTGATGAGGGAGCTGATGGTCAGCTCCCACTTGAGGTCCTGGGTGATGGTGGTGCCCAAGAAACGGAAGGAGTCCACAATGGAGACGGGGTTGGGAGAGTCAATCAGGGTGAGGGGGGATGGTGGGGCTGTGACTTTCCTGAAGTCCATGATCATCTCCACTGTTTTCTGGGCGTTCAGCTCCAGGTTGTTGAGGCTGCACCAGGACGCCAGCCGGTCCACCTCTCTCCTGTAGGCGGTCTCATCGCCATCCGAGATGAGCCCGATGAGGGTAGTGTCATCCGCAAACTTGAGCAGCTTTACGGACTGGTGACTGGAGGTGCAGCAGTTTGTATACAGGGAGAAAAGAAGCCAGAGGGAAAGTACACAGCCCTGAGGAGTACCAGTGTTCGTGGTTCGACTGTCCGAGACAATCTTCCCCAGCCGCACGTGCTGTCTTCGGTCTGTCAGGAAGTCATTGATCCAACTGCAGAGGGAGTGGGGCACGCTGAACTGGTAGAGCTTGTCTCGTAGCAGTCCAGAGAGGATGGTGTTGAAGGCAGAGCTGAAGTCCACAAACAGGATCTTAGCGTAGGTTCCTAGGGAGTCCAGATGCTCCAGGATGAAGTGGAGGGCCAGGGTCACTGCATCATCCACAGACCTGTTGGCTCTGTAGGCAAACTGCAGTGGGTCCAGGAGGGGGGCGGTGATGTCCTTGAGGTGGGGCAGGAACAAGCACTCAAAGGACTTCATGACCACAGACATCAGCGCAACTGGCCTGTAGTCATTAAGTCCTGTGATCCGTGCTTTCTTGGGGACAAGGACAATGGTGGAGGTCTTAAAGCAGGACGGCACGCGGCATAGCTCCAGAGAGGTGTTAAAAATGTCAGTGAAGACAGGAGCCAGCTGATCCGCGCAGTGTCTGAGAGTGGAGGGGGAGACACCATCCGGCCCGGGGGCCTTTTGGGTATTCATCTTCAAGAACTGCCGGTGTACATCCTCCTCTCGGATGGAGAGGGCCTTTAAAGTCCTGTGATGTTCTTGGAGACGTTTAAATCCTTTAATGAAGTGCATTCATCAACCATATCTGCATTCCTCTTTCTTTGTTTAACTGTCAGTAATTCCAGATCGACTATTCATTTTCCAAATATCCATAAAGGATAAGTTGGCCACACTACAATAGAAACCCCCCCTCCCCCTTTTAGACTAGTTGATCTGCCGTCTCTTTTCTGCTCAGGTGACAACAGATGAAGCGCTAGCTTTTTAAAGTCTGGACCCGGGGTGAACCACTTACCTGTGCATCAGTTGGGGACGTCTCTCCACTCAAGATGATCCCCTGCTGGCCCCACTGTGGACTGGACTCTCACACTATTAACTAGATCCACTCGACGTCCATTGCACCGGTTTCCCAGAGGGGGAGGGGGGGGTCCCCTCCAAGGTTTCTCATTGTATCCCATTGGGTTGAGTTTTTTCTTGCCCGGATGTGGGATCTGAGCCAAGGATGTCATTGTGGCTTGTGCAGCCCTTTGAGACATTCGTGATTTAGGGCTATATAAATAAACTTTGATTGATTGATTGATACAGGCCATGGGTGAGTATTATCACCAAGTATTCCGCACAATCTATCTAAATTCAAATAAAAAGTCAAGGCAGTAAGCTTCAACATTTTAATTCCAATTCCTGCTTTGTCCAAATTTGAATTTCGCACGGCCAAAAACCGACTGATACTTTACACATGGGCGATGATAAAATGCGAAGTAATTTTGCACATGCCATAAGATGTGGGTGTGTTCTGGCGGCAAACTTTGATCTGATAGCTCGCCACAAAACTTTCAACATTTTGCAACTCGGTTCCACAAACTCAGATCTTGATCAGAATTGGTCGAAATGAGGATGATGACGCCCTGAAGTGCTGGAATGGTCAGTACCTATTCGTACTCGTGTGTAGTGGGCGGAGCCCGGCGGCGACAACTGTTCAATCAACCATCAAGCTGTCAGTACTGCACTTAAGATGATCAGATCTCCTGATATGAGGTTTTGAGGTCGGGGTATGCTCATGCCTACATGTTAATATTGACACCAATAGTGTCCCCTTGTGGTGGAAAATGATAACATTCATAACTTCCTTCCATTGGGCTCATATCTTCCTGAAATTTCTGATGGTTGGTTGGGGCGTTAGGCGGGATGCTCGCAGTTTCAACGATGCTCACAGCTTTAATTTGAGCTTTAATTTGTCAGTTAGTCAATAGACTGACACATTACTGCCACAAGTGGTGGAAAAGTGTATCACAACTGAGTGCAGCCCGCTGCAGCCCATACAAACTACATAAGTGATATTTTTTGGCAGCTCCATGGTTAAGAATAACTTTAAAAGTGTTAACATTATTGAAACCATTTTAGGTGTGAGTATTTGCCACAGCACATAACAATTTTAATTTTTTAAATTATATTTTTAAAAATATTTACCTATTCATTTGATAAGGAAAAATAATACAGGTACTGAGAAACACAGACTTTTCCAGAAACTAATCCAGACCTACTGTACTTTTTCCATTGCTTCTCTGATCTGTTTTCAATTGTGTTGGACTATAATCTGACGGCGTTAAGTGCGATAGAAACTATCTTCCTAGTGACTGGATTGAAATATGACGAAAAAATGTTAACTGATGAACAAATATTTGTCTTATTTCCCAGCTAACGACCACAACAGGACAGGACCAGGTGGACCAAGTCTTGTTTGGTGAGGCATTTGATGGCGAAGTCCAACGGAAGCGCACAATGTCGGTCAGTCAGACGGACAGGAAGGACAGTGTGGCCCCAGAGGAAGAGGATGTCGAGAAAATGGCTGCCGGCGGTCAATGGAGGAGTTGGTGAGACACACAAAACAGTTGAGTAGAAAATGTGTAACACAAGTACAATGCAGACTTGGACACCGTGGAAGGTGAATAGTCCATCACTGGGGTGTCCAAACTTTTCCAACTGAGGGCAGCAAACTGAGAAATAAAAGAATGCGGTGGCAATTTTGATATTTTCCATTTTTAAAAGCAGTATACAGCATATTGTAGGGCTCCCCTCAGTTTTGATGAATGGTAAAGGTGCCTGGGGACCCAAAAGGGTCTCAGTCATCAAAGAGTTCAATATGTTACTTTCAAAACTTCATTAGCTATAGATCCACTTCAAATCTGTCCGTTGACATAAAGTTAGATTTTTTTTTTTGTTTAAGTCGTATGCCCTTTTTTAGTCAAAACCCTCTTTTTTTATTCAGAAACAAACACAATATGCATCCCGGCCAGATGAAATGTCTGACGGGGTACCAAAACCGGTAACCCACATCCCAATAAACGCGCGTGGCACTTCTGCGGAGATGGCTGACTTCAGAGGTACTGCCTTCGGCCAGCGAGTAGTCCTGTCGAACATCATGAAGAGGTATGTGCAGCTGCGCGTAGATGGGAGAGGCCTGACCAGGTTCACGTTGACATGGTAAAAACGGCTTTCCGGAACCCTAAACGGTGCCAGTGGCAGTTCACCTTCGAGCGCTGGCATGCCACGAATGTGGCATCCCAGTCCCTAACGTCCTTTTTCCGTCCACGGCAGACGGATTTTGCAGCTACAAGCCGCTGGGAAGGTTTCCTCCCAGCGGCCGTGGATCGAGTCGAACCCCCGTTGCCTCCAAATGGCCGACCCATAGCTATGTCACAAAGGACCGTAACACCTGCGTCCTCAAATGGAACTTCAGACGACTGTAGCCCTGTGGCTGCAGCCTTCAGAGCTCGGCTGTCCGGGTCGTTGGCTTGGTCAACTGCCATCTGTGCAAAATCGAGCCCCACATGGACAGCGCCCGTAATGGCTGGGGAGAGGCAGTCAGCAACGACATTGTTCTTACCAGCAAGATGCTGGATGTCCGTCGTAAATTCGGAGACGTACGAGAAGCGCCTCTGGTGCCGAGCCAACCACGGTTCTGCCGTCTAGGCCATCACCTAAAGCTATGAAATGCCTTTCTTTAAGCAGCGAACTGAAATTACGTATGGCCAGATAGAGGCAGAGGAGCTTGCGGTCAAATGTGCTATATTTCCGCTCGAAGGGGCGCAACTGCCAAGGCGCTGAAAAAGGGTCCTGAGGTGGGTCATATGCTCGGCCTGAGAGGTGCTCTCAACAAACAGAAACTACACGTCACGTAAAACAGAATCCATCAGCCGCTGGAAAGTCTGTGCGGCGTTCTTAAGGCCAAAAGGCTTCCGTAAAAATACAAACAGGCCAAATGGGGTGACCGCTGTATTTGGGATATCAGAGGGGTGAACCAGCACCTGATGATAGCCCTGGACGAGATCTACCTTACAAAAAACAGATTTCTCAGCCAGGTTGGCGGAAAAATCCTGTTGGAGTCTGTCGCACTGAGACTGCACTTGTACGAGCAGAACGTAATCGCATCCACCAAGCGCCTGTTTTTCACATTCACAAGAAGCCCAAAGGCACATAGAAAATCTGCACAGATGAGCGGCACCGTTACTTTGGCAGTCACAAAGTTCCAACTGAAATGCTGTCCACCAAAACACAGCTCAACGTACCGTATACCATAAGTGCGGATAGGGCTGTCATTGGCCGCGTCCATGGGGGAGCCATGGGACTGAGACAGCATGTCCAACCATGATGCTGGCTGGACACTCCTCTGCGCACCCCAGTCACACAGGAACCGTCATCCGGAGGGGGAGTCCTGGATAAACAGCAGCCTTCCAGCACTGCCGACGCTCATGGCCACTGCTGAGCGCCGGCCCTGGCGTTTCCCGTTGGCGGTCCACTGAAACTGCACGGCTTTGGTCCCGAACCTTGCATGGAAAAAACAAAGTCCAGAATCCAGTTTCCGCCTGGGGGGTGCAGCAGCAGCAACAGCAGCGAGAGTGGCAGTTTCTGCCATGAGCCTTTCTGGAAAGAATGCAGCCACTTAGGTCGGTTGGGAGGCTAAAAATAACTTGTCTGCTTCAGCAGCAAGTTTGCGGCAGTCCAAGATGGCCGTGTCGGCTAAAGCAACCTGCACCTCAGAAGGCAGAAGTCTCAGGAAAAGCTGCAAAAAGAGGAAACCAGGTCTTTTCTCACCTAAGAGGTCTAGCATTTTGTCCATAAGTTCAGAGGGCTTGCAATCGCCAACCCCTGCAACAAAAAAAGCAATGTCCACGTCGGAAAGTTTGAGTGTCTTTAAGAGGTGAGCCTTCAACGTGAGATACTTGTTCCTGTCCGGTGGACGCGTAAGGACGCTAACCACTCTGGTCGCCGTTGCACTCCCAAGGCGGGAAACGACATAAGTTTGTGTCGTTCTCTGTGATACCACGCAGGGCGAACTGTGCTTTGGCCGGAGCAAACCATGCAGTCGCGGAAGATTCCCAGAACTCAGGCAGCTTAAGTGAGAGTGCATTTGCCGTCATGGTCGATAATATTCACTGAATGCGTTCAGTGAAGCGTCGGGGTCACCAGTGTTGCGCTTGTAACGCGAAAGCAAGACAACTTGAAATATATTTGTGCACCGTTTATTCAAACAAAGAGCACAATAAATCCCTTTACATCAAGCGACTCAAAATGTCGGTCACAACAAACCCCCAACTTTGTGTAAATCTCTTGACGGTCACTTAAAGGGGCTGCACCGAATTACTCACTCTTATCTGCATAAATGAATCTTAAAAAAGAACAACATTGTTATGTGCACAATATAACAATGACAGTGAATAATAAAAGTAAACAGCTGTGGTGAATTATGTCCTTAAAGCAACCGCTACAATATAATATTTAGGTTTATCTGAAGTTCTTTCAGGATGTAATTAGGAGTGACATTTGCCAACGAGACCACCAGTCGGGAGTCTCCTCACTCATTTTTGTACTGACGTATTATTGATCTGATGACTGACCGCAGAGCCCGTAAGGTAAAAGAGTTTGTACACTCAAAATAAATTGCCTGAATAAAGTGTCTTCATGATTAATGCCATCATTTTTTGTGATCAATCACACGAATTAACTCATTAATTTTGACAGCCCTTTAGTAATATCATTTTTTAAATGTCCCGTAGCGTAGGCCGTTAAAAATGCATCTACGTTATTCATCATTAGGGAGATGGTTTGTTATACTGAGAGCCCTGCTGGCACGAGAAACAAATTACATTTTCCAATCCCGCTTCGGTCTCAGGTCAACGAGTTCATCATTCAGGCCCTCTGGGATTTCACAATGTCTCGATTCACAGATCAATCAAATTTGTCTCAGAGCGACGCTCAAGCAGCTGTCCTATCCAAATGTGTTTCTTGTGTAGACAAAGCAGGAACAACAACATGTAACAATATATCAACTCTTTATTGAGCAAAACGGCACAAATGTCCTCCAACATAACTCAAACCTACAGCACTAACCTTTCTGGGTAATGTAGTATATAAACATTTACTTCCTAGATTACATGTATTTATTTAACATGTATTTATCCAGGGTAAAACAATAAAGAACATATTTACATTTACAATGCTGATCTAGGAAAGAGGAAGCATTTACATGTTAGAGATGTTGAAGTGTGATGATAATCTCTCATTGTCTGTGATTTACCAAACAAAAATGAAAGCTGTAGATCGCTAACAGTTCAAAAATGATCTTAGCATGCAAGGGTTAATGTGTTGGAACATAAAAGTTAGAAGCAATTTGTCAAGCTTGTAACCCACAGAACAATGACAAAACATCCTGCGTCTTCATTTGCAGCTGTTGTTCTCACCCGCACACTTGTGTGTCTTACACTGGTACTTATTAGGGAATCTTTCATCTTTCACACACACACACACACTGAAACTAAATGGTTTCTCTTGAGTGTGTGTGTCTTTTCATGTGTCTTTTCAAATTTAAACTGTCTATGAAACCTCCAGTCTCCAGTGTACCTTAAAAGTCTTACTTTGTATAAAACCTTTACTACAGACTGGACAGGAAACATGTTTTTTCTCCAGTGTGCACTTCTGTGTTTATTTTCAGATGACTTTGTTGTGCAAAACCTTTACTACAGGCAAGACAGGAATAGGGTTTTTCACCGTGTGCATCCCTGCATGTTTTTTCAGATCACTATTTCATGCAAAATCTTTACCCCAGACTGAACAGGAAAAGGGTTTTTCTCCAGTGTGCATTTTTGTATGCATTTTCAGACCACAATTTCGTGCAAAACTTTTACCACAGACTGAACATAAAAAGGGGTTTTCTCCAGTGTGCATTCTTGTGTGTCTTTTCAGATTACTATTATGTGCAAAACCTTTACCACAGAAAGAACAGGAAAAGGGTTTTTCTCCAGTGTGCATTCTTGTATGTATTTTCAGATGAATGTTTTGTGCAAAACCTTTACCACAGACTGAACAGGAAAATGATTTTTCTCCAGAGTGCATTCTTGTATGCATTTTCAGATTATCATTCCGTGCAAAACCTTTACCACAGACTGAACAGGAAAAGGGTTTTTCTCCAGTATGTGTTCTCATGTGTACATTCAGATTACTACGGTAATTAAACGTTTTGTCACAGTGAGAACATGTCAAGTGTGTGTTGTCAGTGTGACATGTCTTATCATCTTTAGAGTCTTCATCATCAGTGTCAGGAGAGTGAGACGTTGTGTCGTCACTATCTGATAGTGGAGCTAAGAGCTTGTCTGCTTGTGATCCTCCACAGTGGTCTCCATCAGCTTCTGTTGTCATGTGTTGAGTTGAGCTGCTGCTTGGAGGCTCCGCCTCTCTCTTTGCTTCACTTTCACTTTTGTGGCTCCTCCTCTTCCTCTTTAATATGCTGGTGCCTTGGCTCATTCTCTTATGTTTTAATGTGTGGGGGCTCTGCCCCCTCTTCCTTTTTAATGAAGAGGACTGTGGCGCCCCATCTTCCTCAATGTGAGGGGATTGTGACTCATCCGCTTTAATTTGGGTTGACTGTGGCTCCTCTTCTTCTGTTTTAAAGTGAGGGAGCTGTTGCTCTTCTACAAATTGAGGAGGCTGTGGCTCCTCATCTTCCTCTTTAATTTGGGGGAACTCTGGCGCTTCAACTTCCTCAATGTCAGGGGACTGTGACTCGTCCGCTTTAATTTGGGTTGACTGTGGCTCCTCTTCTTCTGTTTTAAAGTGATAATGCTGTTGCTTCTCTTCCTCTATATGTTGAGGGGGCTGTTCCTCTTCCCTTTTAATTCGGGGGGACTGTTGTGCCTTGTTTCCTTTAAACGGAGGGTACCGCGGGTCCTTCTCCTCTATAAAACGTGTAGGGTATGGCTCCTCCTCTTCAATGTGGGGTGGTAGTGATGCCTCCGTGAAGGTCCACTCCTGCTGCTCAGGGAGAGAATGTTCTCCACAGATGTCTGCAGGACACAAATAGACAAAATCATGCTTTAGAAAAGTCCAGCTTTGCTCAGTTAAATCAGACATTATCCTGCACCAGCATATGTTCTGATAAGCTCATCAGTCTCCACATTGACATTCAAGATGTCATAACCACACTGTACACCAGGGAGTAACAGAATAATTACAAATCATGTAAAAACACAAAAGGAACTCTGCAGTAAAATCTTACATACAAGCAAGACAGCTGCTTGTACAGCCAAAGGACAAAACAGTACAGTACAAACAATGTTTTATGAAATCCTGTGGAAATCTTGTAAGAAATCAAATGTGGGAGAAACAGAAAGGGCAGTAAACACACACACAAAAAAAACAAAAACAGAACTTTTCATAAGAAACAAAAAGCAAATAAGGAAGACTTACAGTAAGAGGGACATAAATGATCCATTTATGATTTGTTTGGGTATAGTTTATTTT
Source organism: Entelurus aequoreus (assembly GCF_033978785.1). NCBI lineage: Eukaryota > Metazoa > Chordata > Actinopteri > Syngnathiformes > Syngnathidae > Entelurus > Entelurus aequoreus. The sequence continues at coordinate 25,102,197 of NC_084737.1, forward strand.
GTTTTGCTTTGGTGAGCTATTGACACAACATGGAGTGCTTGGATGACAGGGAGTCGCACAGTTCTTACCGTTTAGAATGCTCAAAACATTAATTTACTGTTGCCTGTTCTTATCATAAATCCCACTTGCATAGTCCGAGGCATTCATTTATTCATCGCCATCGGTACTGCACAGCTAATCCCACGTTTTATTTAGCCTTTAAAACATGTCAAATCAATCAAATAAAAAATCAATTATACAAATCCCAAAACCAGTGAAGTTGGCACTTTGTGTAAATGGTAAATAAAAACAAAATACAATATTATTATATTCAATTGAATAGACTGCAAAGACAAGATACTTAAAAGTTTGAACTGGAAAACTTTTTTGTATGCAAATATTAGCTCATTTGGAATTTGATGCCTGCAACATATTTCAAAGAGGCTGGCACCAGTGGCAAAAAAAACTGAGAAAGTTGAGGAATACTCATCAAGCATTTACTTGGAACATCCCACAGGTAAACAGGCTAACTGGGAACAGGTGGGTGCCATGATTGGGTATAAAAGCAGCTTCCATGAAATGCTCAGTCGTTCACAAACAAGGATGGGGCGAGGGTCAACACTTTGTGAAAAAATGCGTGAGCAAACTGTCGAACAGTTTAAGAACAACATTTCTCAATGAGCTATTGCAAGGAATTTAGGGATTTCACCATATAAGGTCTGTAATATCATCAAAAGGTTCAGAGAATTTGGAGAAATCACTGCACGTAACATTGAATGCCCCTGACCTTGGATCGCATAAAAAACAGACATCAGTGTGTAAAGGATATCACCACATGGGCTAAGGAACACCTCAGAAAACTACAGTTGGTCGCTACATCTGTAAGTGCAAGTTAAATTTCTACTATGCAAAGTGAAAGCCATTCATCAACAACACCCAGAAACGCCGCAATCTTCGCTGGGCCCGAGGTCTACTAAGATGGACTGATGCAAAGTGTAAAAGTGATCTGTGGTCTGACGAGTCTATATTTTGAATTGTTTTTGGAAACTGTGGATGTCGTGTCCTCCGGACCAAAGAGGAAAAGAACCATCCGGATTGTTATAGGTGCAAAGTTCAAAAGCCAGCATCTGTGATGGTATGGGGGTGTATTAGTGCCCAAGGCATGGGTAACTTACACATCTGTGAAGGCGCATTTAATGCTGAAACGTACATACAGGTTTTGGAGCAACATATGTTGCCATCCAAGCAACGTTATCATGGACGCCCCTGCTTATTTCAGCAAGACAATGCCAAGCCACGTGTTACAACAGCGTGGCTTCATAGTAAAAGATTGCGGGTACTAGACTGGCCTGCCTGTAATAATAATAATAATAATGGATTAGATTTTATATAGCGCTTTTCTAGACACTCAAAGCGCTTCACAGAGAAGTGAGAACCCATCATTCATTTTTACAACTCATTCATTCATCATTCATTCTCCGGTGTGAGCGGCACCGGGGGCAAGGGTGAAGTGTCCTGCCCAAGGACACAACGGCAGCGATTTTTTGGATGGTAAGAGGCGGGGAGCGAACCTGCAACCCTCAGGTTTCTGGCAAGGCCGCTCAACCCACTACGCCATGTAGTCCAGACCTGTCTCCCATTGAAAATGTGTGGCGCATTATGAAGCGTAAAATACGACAACAGAGACCCCGGACTGTTGAACAACTTAAGCTGTACATCAAGCAAAAAAGGGAAAACATTCCACCGGAAAAGCTTAAAAAATTGGGTCTCCTCAGTTCCCAAACGTTAACTGAGTGCTGTAAAAGGAAAGGCCATGTAACACAGTGGTAAAAATGCCCCTGTGCAAACATTTTTTTCAATGTGTTGCTGGCAATGAATTCTAAGTTAATGATTATTTGCAAAAAAACATTACGTTTCTCAGTTCGAACATTAAATATTTTGTCTTTGCAGTCCATTCAATTGAATATAAGTTGAAAAGGACTTGCAAATCATTGTATTCTGTTTTTATTTACGAATTACACAGCGTACCAATTTCACTGGTTTTGGGTTTTGTAATACATTTGCTGGTAAATGACAAGTTGGATGCCACAGTTACAGTACATCATTTACCACTGTCACATATACAATACCTGATGTCTTCCAGAAGCAGCTCCTTGTGCTCCTTTGTCAAAAATGGCAAAATACCTCACTGCAGCGCTGTCATATTTCATTGCCAAACTTTTAAATAGTTGAGGTGTTCTCCGATATGTGTAAGACTAGACCTCTCATATATCAACACTTTTGTTGTATACTAGGACAAAAAGTGTAGTTACATCTTATAGCCATCTTTATTTTTATTTATTTATTAATGTTATTTAGTTTCTGCCATATTACTCTGTTTATAATGCTTATGGTGCTTCCATATGCACATTTAATTTCTACTTGAGGTACAATAATGGTTTTTTCTTATACAAAATATATCATTTTGAATGTGTTATGTTTTTAAACAAAACTTAGTTAAAAGATTTCAGTATAAGTACTTTTTGAAAATCTAAAAATACCGCCATCATAATGATAACCGTGATAATTTTGGCCACAATAATCGTTATAAGAAATGTTCATACTGTGACATCCCTATAATGGACAATTGTAACGTAATTGTTTAGTCAAATAAATTGATAAACACCCCGACATGGCTTTTCTTACATTTTCAACTGTTTAAGACATCGCATAATTAACTTTAATCAGTATAAACAACATGGGCCAAGTTGTTCCGTTAACTAGTTGTTGCATCAGGGTCTGGAAGGATGTCAGGTGTTCAGTGAATTTAGGTCAGGCAGCTGTCAAAATGCAGAGTAAGGAACAAATAAAAAAAGAAAAAACAATTACAGGCAGTTGGGAAAAAATGTAGCAAGCTGCACAACTTATTTAGGTAGGTTAATTTCATAGTTTAAATGTGCTAAATTAGTCGATCGTTTGCCCTCCAAACTCAGCAGTTCTAGACCTGTCAACGTTGTTTATGTGCAGGATCGTGAAAGTTTATTTTG
>NC_084737.1:25114117-25167857 GCF_033978785.1 Entelurus aequoreus
GCCGTGGGCCGTGGAAGCCAAGCAGGAGGCGGGCGCCGAGCTCAAGTCCAACATGAGTGTGGGAAATTCCTCCGTGGGCGTCATCTCCATCTGCGAGGAGGAACCCAAGGATGAGGACGGGGGAGGTGGCAGGGACGCCGGCTTGGCGTCCATCTGTGCCGTGGTGGTGTTCTTTGTCATTGTCACCGTGGCCGTGGTCCTGGGATATCTGGTCATCAACATGTCCTGAAACAGTGGTAGGGAAGGTTACTTCAATGGTTCTCCAACTTTTTTTTTTTTCACCACCTAAAAAAACACTCTCCAAGTACCACCAGAATGACCAGCATACAGTGCGCTATAGTAGGCCTAAGTCAGGGGTGTCCAAACTTTTTCCACTGACGGCCACACATGGAAAAATTAAAGCATGTGGGGGCCATTTTGATATTTTTCATTTTCAAAACATAACAAAATATATGGATTTTTTTTTATTTATTTTACCGTTAGGGGACCATAAAGGATCTCAGTCATTAAAATGTTAAAAAATAAGTAAAATTATTATTTTTTATTTAACGCTTACAGTTAATCTCTATATCAACTTCAAGTTCAAATAAAATAAAAAATAAAAAAGGTTTTATGGCTTTTCTGTCAAAAACAACTTAGTTTTTTTTATAGTAAAACTGAAATATGCAGTATTTAGTAATTACAGCTTTAAAAGATCAATAATGCAGTGCACCATTGATTTTAATTCTTTAATATTGTTGAGTACGGTAATCACAGTGAAAAGATAAATACTATACCACTAAATATATTTGGGATCCAAAAGGTGCCCCACTCATAAAGTGATACATTTTTATTAGGTTTTTCTTTTACTTTCAACACTTAAGTTACAGGATCAACTTCAGATATATCTGTCCATTGTATACGTTTAAACTATTATTTTTTGTTTTATGCTATTTTGTCAAATAAAACTTTAATGTTTTTATATGGCATCTGCACAATATATGCAATATTTACCACATAAGACATTTTAAAGTGAAATATTTGAAGTAACTGAAGACTTGAAAATAATTCATTATTACATGGATTTTTTTGTCATTATTTTTTATTTTAAACAATGGCAAAAAAAGAAAGACAACATTGAAAAAAAACAGCCTGCATGGCAGCTTTGTGTCAACTTTTTAGTTTTTAGTTAGTTAGATTTCACCTCATTCCACTTTTTTGAATGTTCTTTGTTTATTTTTGCAATAGCATTTCCAGAATGTGTGGCGGGCCGGTAAACAGGTAGCTGCGGGCCGCAAATGGCCCCCGGGCCGCACTTTGGACACCCCTGGCCTAAGTAGTCATTAAACACAAGGCGGAGGTTTTTATTGAACAAGTATATGTTTGACCACTGTAACGTTACACACGGTTTGAACAGTAACACTGTGTTTGAATGTAGGAAAATAAAACACTGTACTTTTACCAAGTGATTCTTTGACATACCACTAGATCAGGGGTGTCGAACTCATTTTAGATCGGGGGCCACATGGGAGAAAAACCTACTCCCAAGTGGGCCGGACTGGTAAAATCACGGCATGATAACTTAAAAATAAAGACAACTTCAGATTGTTTTCTTTGTTTAAAAATAGAACAAGCACATTCTGAAATTGCACAAATCATAATGTTGTTGTTGTTTTTTTTACAATATAATTTATTTTTTGTTATTTATATTATGTAATAATGTTCATCAGTCAACTCATTGGTGTTCATGTTCAATCTATCAAGACAAAAAATTATATCAAAATTAGGGATGTCCGATAATGGCTTTTTGCCGATATCCGATATTGTCCAACTCTTTAATTACCGATACTGATATCAACCAATACCGATATAAACCAATACAGATATATACAGTCGTGCAATTAACACATTATTATGCCTAATTTGGACAACCAAGTATGGTGAAGATAAGGTCCTTTAAAATAAATAAATAAATAAATAAGATAAATAAATTAAAAACATTTTCTTGAATAAAAAAGAAAGTAAAACAATATAAAAACAGTTACATAGAAATTAGTAATTAATGAAAATGAGTAAAATGAACTGTTAAAGGTTAGTACTATTAGTGGACCAGCAGCACGCACAATCATGTGTGCTTTCGGACTGTATCCCTTGCAGACTGTATTGATATATATTGATATATAATGTAGGAACCAGAATATTAATAACAGAAAGAAACAACCCTTTTGTGTGAATGAGTGTAAATGGGGGAGGGAGTTTTTTTTGGGTTGGTGCACTAATTGTAAGTGTATCTTGTGTTTTTTTATGTTGATTTAATTTAAAAAAAAAAACTAATAAAAAAAACCCGATACCGATAAAAAAAAACCTGATACCGATAATTTCCGATATTTCATTTTAAAGCATTTATCGGCCGATATTATCGGACATCTCTAATCAAAATCAAATTACAGGATGTTATTTATGTAGTTTGATCATTTTCCTCGACTGACGTACTAACATCATGTGGTTTATTTTGTACATATGTAGCATCATCTACAAAGATACAAAGAATTGCTATTGCGACATCCAGTGGACATATTTAGAACAGCAGTTTCTTTCATTCGAAAATTTCAGGTTAATTTTTATACTGAGCAAATTCATCCCGGGGACCGGATAAAACCTGTTCGCAGGCCTGATCCGGCCCTCGGGCCGTACGTTTGACACCCCTGCACTAGATGGAGCCGTACCACAGTTTGAGAATCAAAGACTGCTCTAACTGGCTCACACGCCCGCCTTCTGTTTACATTTCACTTGCAAAAGTGCACAAACATTACAGAAATAGTATTACTGTTTATTATGGCCACACTGAAAAGAAAAGTACTGTAGAACGATACAAATAACATTTTTGTATTATTATGAAGAAAAAACGATGTGAGAATAAGGTTGTATTAAAGTCCCAACGATAGTCACACACACTAGGTGTGGTGAAATTACCCTCTGAATTTGACCCATCCCCTTGTTCCACCTCCTGGGAGGCGAGGGGAGCAGTGAGCAGCAGCGGTGGCCGCGCACAGGAATCATTTTGGTGATTTAACCCCCAATTCCAACACTTGATGCTGAGTGCCAAGCAGGGAGGTAATGGGTCCCATTTTTATAGTCTTTGGTATGACTCGGCCGGGGTTTGAACTCACGACCTACCGATCCCAGGGCGGACACTAACCACAAGGCCACTGAGCAACATAATAAAATAACAAAAGGTTGCAAGAAAAAACTTTAGAGTAGGATAGAAGTCTTATAATGTTATAAGTATAAAGTGAGAGTGACAGCGATATTTTTGTGACATAAGTCGTAATGTTACACAAGTCACTGTGCTACGAGACTCGTCATACTGTTACACAAAGTATTGTTAAAATGAGAAAACAGTGTAATTCCATTATTACAAGAAAGAACGTTGTAATTTTAAGAAAATGAAGTCATATTTTGCGACTTAATAGTCGTGATGTTATGAAAGTCACATTTACCTACAACTGTAGTCCTGTAAAAAATGGGCTTTATTCTCCAATTAATGAGTTTTCCTTACAGTGTGGTCATAACACTCCTTTAACGCAATGTTGTTAAAATCGCTTGGATTTGTTTTTATGGTTATGGCCTGATGTAGCGAGGCAGAATTTTTTGTGCCCCACAATGGAAAAAATGGCCAGCCACACCCACTAAGAAAACTACAATAAAAACATTTTAAGGATAATACGATGTGTTTTGGGAAAGAAACAGCACCCTCTGCTGACTCTAGTGGGACACTGCTCTCCTTGCCCTTAAAACGGCAGAAGACCCCTTAAAGTGGGTTTAAAAGCCAAAAAAACAGTGGAGATGAGGAGCAAGTGTTATGCTTTGTGAACATATTTGCACTAGATTTTAAACATTTAGAAGTATAGGTGGTGATAATGGACATCAGGTACAGTGTGAGATAAAGCAGACCTGTCTTTAGGGTCGTGGGGTGTGTTTATTTTTGGAAACAGGGGCAGAAAGGAAAGGGGAAAAAACTACAAGGCAGAGTGTGTGGCCATCAGGATGATGCAAACTACACGTAATCCAAGTGGATTAACGGGGGAGCTCATGCAGAAACGTAGCCTACTGTACAGTATTCTTACCCACGCTCCCATGCTAAACCATGCTTCACGTCAACAAAGCAAAAAGCGGCCATCTGATTGTTTTATAGGAAACAAAGGCAAAAGTTATTTGTGTGATTACATCTGCACTATCTCGCACTCTTAGCACAAACCCGGTTTGACCACGACATCATCCATGATGAAGACAGATCGTTCGTCAAATCCCAATGTGCTTCAAGACGGACCTCTAGGAGTTGTTCATTAAGGCACCGTAAACTGTGTTCCTTTATCAGGGTTTTCTTGCAAACAGTGTTGAATGTATACATTGCAACATGTATATACATATACGAATAGAGGTTTTGTACAAACAAGTCTTCTGTGTCAGATAATGTACATACAATCAAGTATATTTATGATAATAAAACTGTGAAATGCACAAATAATGTTTGAATGTTTCTATACAGACACAAGCACTCCTTTAGAGATTATCTTCCCGGTTTTAAAAGTGCCAAAAGTCAACCCTTAACTTTGTAATCACCGCAAAGCTTCTTGCAGGTATTTTAAGCAGATGACGATTATTAAGTTGGACGTAACCACCTTAAGGTTTAACGGCGTTCAATTTTCCAATGGCCACTCTTTATCTGTCGGCCTGCCTGGCTAATGGTTTTACTTCTAAGAGTATTTGCGTATTCCTGGAATAGTGCAGGACATGTTAAGGCTGACAGCTGAGGCTTCATATAGAGAGAGAAAGGGTGGGGGTTGGTTGGTGTGCTAATGCCAGTCAAGTAGTTCACTGGGACACCAAAGATTTCATGCAACGTCACTAAAAAGCAGGGGAAAAACAAGAGAGAAAGTGGTCATTTTACATGTGATGCTTTTGGTTTATCCTTTGAAAAGTGATTTAAGAATTGTTTCATGCTACTCATTCGGGTTTGGCCACATCTGCATGCATCATCACTACGCTGTGGTACTGCAACTTTCCTTACTCAGTATTTTCATCCTTGGTTTATTTCTATTGTCTAAAACAGGGCTTCTTAACCGTTTTGAACTCGGGGCCCAACTTTTCCTCTACACAGGGGCCCAAGGACCACTGAAATATTAACATTTACTCTTGAATTTCATCGTATTCAATAATATATCTAACTACTTACAGTTTAACAGGATAAACCTTGTCAAATGATTAAAAAAAACATGTTTTAATCACAAATATCATTATCAAGTCTAGAGTCAGGTTGTTTAAATATTAACAAAATATACTGCAAAAGAAGGGACTCATAAATTGATGATACATAAATTCTAACTCAATAATAATATATTTTTCTTACATAAACTGTCAATAAAATTAAAGTGAAAATAATATACAGCTTCACCACTTTAAGTAACTTCTCTACGACTTTAGGTCCAGACTTCTTCTGTTTGTTTGACATCGTCATTACTGCCACAAGTGGTGGAAAAGTGGATTACACCTGAGTACCGCTGCCGCCCGAAACACATATCTTTGGGCGACCCTCTTGGGGGCGTTCTCGGCCCAACAATGGGCCCCTAAGATTAAGAAACACTGGTCAAAGACACAGGTGTCAAACTTAAGGCCTGGGGGCCAGATCTGGCCCACCACATCATTTTGTGTGATGGCCTGGAAATATATAATAATAATAAATAAATGATAAAAGTACTTGATCTTTTCTCAATGTATTCCTTTCCATTTTGACAAAAAAAAAGACATCTATTGCATGCAATTGCACATTTTTTAAACTTTATTATTATCTATTAATGCAACAAATTATATGACACCATACATTCTAAAAAGGTTTTAAATAAAATAAATACTTAAACATCTGCTTTACTTGTTATTTCAAAACAAGCTATTTATAAAATTGTACACTGGAAAAATAAAAAATGAAAGTCGCCATGATTTTATTGTAAATATTTACAATAAATGTTTCCATTTACAGTAATACGCTGTAAAAAACATTGTATACTTTGCTGTGAAATTCTAAGCTGCCAGTTTTTTTTTAACCGTAAAATCTACAGGTTTTTTTTATGGTGTATGTGGAAATAATATAAAACAATCAAATGTATACTGCATAGGCAATTTTGTAATAGGGTCATGATCAATCCTTTATAGTCATATACAGTATTATTTGCTATGTTAAAGAGGTTCATTTAGCCTACTAATGTGTATTTATAAATAGTTGATTTATATAGGCTAGTAAGGTAAAGTTTTGTACCTGACAAGTTTCCCCCGACGCACACCAGGGGACACCGCCATCCCACCACCTCAGGTGGGATGGAACAATCCATATAACACGTCACAGATGACGTCACACTAACATCACGTGACACCTCTGAGGAAGGCTGCAGAAGCAAGATAGCCGAAACTTGTCAGGTACAAAACTTTACCTTACTAGCCTATATAAATCAACTATTTATAAAAAGTATTATTTACTGTTCAAGCCGCCCTCTAAAGGGCATCCATTACGGCGATGTGGCCCTCAATGAAAACGAGTTTTACACCCCTGGTCTAAGATTACCAGCTCTTAACTCAAAACACTTGTATCTCAAGTCATAATTGCCCATTACAATTAATTTAAATCCATTTAATTGGTGCCTGTCCCCCCAAAAAATGTTTTAACATGTAACATGCCTTTGAAAAGAAAAACTAACTTGTAAATAATACATATTCTATGAAAAACAACATAATAGAATGTACTACTAACAACTATAGTAGTTTTATGAAGTAATGTAATAATAATTTAAAATAAATACTTTGGAAGGCACACTTCTATGGTATCTCCTTCTAGCTGCTTTTCTGTCAAACACACCATCAGCACTTTCTCCATATTTTCACAGATAAATGTCCGCTATTTAAATATAATTTAACATCTTTGGTTGGCACTAAACTCATTCGTCTTCACTATGGAATATCATCCACCTCTTATTCTTAGCACTCACATTCGTCCTTCCCATGATTGTAAAAACGAAGTTGTGTTCATCTTTAGCAATAGGCTAATGCTAGTGAGTAAGACTCGATGTTTTGGGCATATCTTGTGACATTTGCTATGCCAACTAACGGCGGAGATGATTGTTACTCGAATTTTTGTTTGCGACTTAAAGCATAAAAAAAATAGTCGAGAGACAGCTCTTATCTCAAAACACTCTTAAGTTGGGGCACAATTATATTGAGGTATGACTGTACTATCATTAATAACTGGTGTTAAGTAGTCTTTCTGTTTCCTTCTATTGTGCACGGTGGCACTTACCATGAATACCGAATTATTAATTGTACAAAGTGACTACATTGCAGGTGCATTAGCATTGTGGATTAGTTTGACTTTTCATGTTCATTTACATTACTCAAAAAGTGGAGGTTATTGATAAACTAGCGCTAGCAAGTATCATACAACATGATTGTCTTGCAAGGTGGTGGTTATTATTAACAACCAGTGATTACATTGATTATATGATACATCCAGGGCGTGCTGGTGCATGAACAATTGTGTCGCTACGCAAGGTGGCAATCATTATGAACTGGCATTCGGAACATTATCTTTATCAGTACATGGGTATGTTCGTATGTGCAACTTGACAGTGTAGATGGTACATGCCATTGTGTTTACCTCCGTTATCATAGATGGTGGTTGAAATTGATAACTGGCAGGAGGACCGATCTCATGATACAAAACATCTATAGTAATGTGCTCGTGTGTTAGCAAGAAGGCCTTGACATCGTATATTATTTTAAGTATTTCTGTTAATTTTTGACTTCTCATGTTTATTTACATTACTCAAAGTGGTGATTATCGATAATAACTAGCGCTCGCAATTATCATACATGTTTATTGCAAGGTGGCAATTATTATTAATAACCAGTGATTACATTGATTATACGACACATCCAGTGTTTGCTGGTGCATGAACAATTGTGCCGTTACCTACGCAAGGTGGCAGTTGCCATTAATGACTGGCAGGAGGATGGATGAATATTATACGACACACCCAGCGCGTTGCATATGCTAAACCGCGGTTTTAGCCTCAATCTAAGCATTCAACAACAGCTCCGATAAATATTAATTTTGAGGCTTGGGCATTCTTAATTTCTTTAAAACACATGCCTCTGGAATCGCTAAAATTCTATAAAATCTAATTTAATCCCCGATCGACTATAACAAAAATCAATTACAAATTGTTAATTCATTACAAATATAATCTAATCCCTGATTGATTATAAGGAAAATTCATTTAAAACAGCTAATTAAATTAAATGGAATACATCACATCGTTTAATATTTATATACACCACACACTATGACCAAAATATTAGAAAGAGGTCTCAGTAGGATGCAGTGGCACACGCCTGCCAACAAAAACAAACAATATGTTAGCACTAGAATAAAAATAAATCCAAAAAGCACTTAGGGCTAAGAGCTGCACAAAAGTCGGTAGAACACAAAAATATGCCGATCAATAATTAATAAAGAAAGGGTGTGGTTAAGAGGACTTTAAAGCTGTCCCGGACATTTCCACAGCAAAAGATGTTCGTGCCAACTTTGGAGACTATTTCAGTCACATATATTATATAATACATCCACATGATTTTATGCAAAGTGTTGATAGTCAAGTGTGTTTGCAGGAAAGAACTGCATTGAACTTCAGAAGCACCATTAAAGGTGAGTCTTCTACAGCAGAGTATTTATTAACAAGCGACGTGAGAAACATACAGCGCTGCATCATCACCTCATCTGGACAGAGATAGCAGGTTTCCAAGGCTGTGGAGTTGCCTTGGTAACCCTCAATTGACTCTCCAAAGCAAACAGCACGAAGGTTGAGCAGTGTTATTTCAACTTGGTCCATCTCACACAAATATTAGAACAATGGGAGCCCCGTCATACCATGTTGCCAATGTTGTGTTCATTTGTACAGATACAAGAAAAATGGTTAAAATTTGACCATTTTTCTTGCATTTCTCGGAGGGATGGTGCTTAAAAAACAGGAGCTTATCCTATAAATTGTGCTTTCCATGTAATGAATTTATTCCACAATTTGACACACGGAGCATTCCCACAGTCTTAACTGGTGCTTATAATTAAGATACAAAAAATACTGACTGCATTCGGATAGCTTCAATGCAGTATGCATCACGATGTTGAATTATATTATTATTAATCATATTTGGCCCCATTCTTACAATTGAATGTCACTGCAAAGAGATAAATAAAACAGATTAAAAGTTGCTTTATTGTGTTCATCAACCCTAAATGCTACACACACGTTTATATGTAGTTACTGTACATTATCATTTTTTATTTCACCATCAGTGTGGCACTACCTTCTTTCTGGTGGCATTTTGATTTCATGAATCAGATTTTATAGTTATTGCTTTTTTAAATGTAAAAATAATTTCAATGCTTATTTTTTTTGTAGACATTTTGATTTCAAGTAACAGTTTATTGCACATTTTTATTTATTTCTCTTTTTTTATTAAAAAAATAATTTGAAAACAATACATAAAAATAACCAAAACCAATCAATTTTGATACAAATACGTGCCTATATCTTTTTAAAAAAAAATTGCGTTTCATATTCGTTGCATTAAGTAGTTACTGCAGGTTTTTAATGTTCTTTTTATTTGATTTGTTTTACATCCAAAGACATGCATAGGTTGATTGACAATACTAATGTATATTGATGTGTAAATTTAAATGTGAATGTTGTCTGTCTGTGTTGAGGTGGCGACTTGTCCAGGGTGTACCCTGTTTTCTGCCCGAGTGCAGCTGGAATAGGCTCCAGCCCCCGCACGACCCCAAGAGGGACAAGCGCTAGCAAATGGATGGACCTTTTTTTTTTAAATTGTGTTCTTGTATTACTGCTTTTGTTTTTTATTTTGTTGTCTGTTTTAAGCATCGTATTTTATTACCGTATTTTCCGCACTATAAGGCGCACCTAAAAACCTCCAATTTTGTCAAAAGCTGACAGTGCGCCTTATAATCTGGTGCGCCTTATATATGGACCAAAGATGGCGTCGCGACTAGTCGCAGAGGCTCAACGCTCTCCCGTTCGGTGCTTTTTTATGTTATTTATGTACGTCTTTGTTATTTTACTTTTTACATCCTGTCGGGCAAACAACGTCTACACCAGGCAGGATCTCATAGAAGTCGGATCTCCCGGAGAAAGCGCTGTCACGGCCGAGTTTATCTGTGTAAACAACATCCCGGAAGAAATTGCGAGACAACCCGGATCTCCATGGTACATCATACCCGGAACAAAGCGCCGCAGGCAGCGTAGAGAACGTAAACAGAAACGAGGCTGCAGAGCTGGTCTGCTGGAGAGGCTAAGACAACGACCGAACAGACCACCACTGCCGAGTATATTTCTCACAAATGCAAGATCACTTGCAAACAAGATGGACGAACTGAGGCTACAGGTAGCAACGAACACCACCGTGAGGAATAGCTGCGTGCTAATAGTCACAGAAACCTGGCTCCATTCATCCATCCCGGACCTAGCTATCGAGCTAACAGGCTACACTCTACACCGCCTGGACAGGACAAAAGAGGCTACAGGGAAATCGCGTGGAGGAGGACTATTAATATTCACAAAGGACACATGGGGAACACACACAAGCATTGTGAGTAGCCACTGTTCCCCTAATCTAGAATATCTGACTATTAAATGTCGACCCTTTTACCTGCCGAGGGAATACAATGCTGTGTTGCTAACCGTAGTGTACATAGCGCCAGATGCTAACGCTAGCACGGCGCTAGGTCAGCTGCATGATACAATCAACCAGCAACAAAGCATGTATCCGGAGGCTGCTCATATCATCGCAGGAGACTTTAACCATGCTAATCTGAAGGTAGTGCTCCCCAAACTACACCAGCATGTAAAATGTGCCACAAGAGGCAAAAACACACTGGACAAGGTTTACTCCAATATTAAACTGGGCTACAGAGCTAAACCTTTAGCACACATGGGCCAGTCAGACCACACATCCCTGCTACTCATCCCAGCATACACCCCCACCCGGATAAGTGCTCCCACCACAACAAAGTCCATCAAAACCTGGCCTGAAGGTGCCACTGAAAAGCTGCAAGACTGCTTTGACACCACTGCGTGGGAGGTCTTTGTAGACGAGGACCTGGAGAAATACACATCAGGAGTACTGGGCTACATAAAACACTGCACAAACTCTGTTACTGTGGATAAGCGCGTCCGAGTCTATTCCAACACAAAGCCATGGATGACGAGAGAGGTGCAGAGGCTGCTGAGGGAGAGGGACACCGCGTTCAGATCTGGCGACGGGGAGCTCTACAGCACTGCCAGAGCCAGCCTGAAGCGTGGTATCAGGGAGGCTAAGGAGGACTACAAAACGAAGATTGAGGACTGCTTCCAAAGCAACGACTCCAGGAGGGTATGGCAGGGGGTCCAGCACATGACCAACTACAGGCCCAGCAACCTCCCGGCCGGCAGGGGAGACCCCCGGCTGGCAGAGGAGCTGAACTCCTTCTACGCCCGCTTTGAGGTAACACCATCGGAAGCAGTCACACTTCACTCAGTAGCAACACCTCACCCACCAGCCACACCTCAATCAGCAGTCACACCTCACTCGGCAGACCACAGCAGCCTCACCCTTTCAGTGACGGAGCACGAGGTCAGACGCACACTGAAAGCCGTGAACCCGAGGAAGGCTGCGGGACCGGACGGCGTCTCCGGACGGGTGCTGAGAGACTGCGCTGATCAGCTGGCTGGTGTCCTCACCGACATCTTCAACCGGTCCCTGTCCCAGGCCACCGTCCCATCCTGCCTGAAAACCTCCACCATCATCCCGGTCCCCAAAAAGAAAAACACTGTCAGCTGTCTGAACGACTACCGGCCAGTGGCACTCACTTCCATCACAATGAAGTGTTTCGAGGAACTGGTCCGGACCCACATCCTCTCATCCCTACCGCCCGCATTGGACCCCCATCAGTTTGCCTACCGAGCCAACAGGTCTACGGAGGACGCCATCGCTACGGCTCTCCACTCCGCCATGTCCCACATGGAGGGGGGGGGGGGGGGGGGGGCTATGTACGGCTGCTCTTTGTAGACTTCAGCTCTGCATTTAATACCATTTTACCTGACAGACTGGCGACCAAGCTAGCAGACCTCGGAATATCCAACCCCACCTGTCTCTGGATTAAAGACTTCCTGACTGACCGCCATCAGAGGGTGAGGATGGGTACCCACACCTCCACAGCCCTCAGCCTCAGCACCGGCTCACCTCAGGGCTGCGTGCTGAGCCCCCTGCTCTACTCACTCTACACCCATGACTTCACAGCCACCCACCCCGGCAATCACATCATAAAGTTTGCCGATGGCACAACGGTGGTGGGCTGCATCTCTGGGGTCGACGAGACGGCATACCGGGACGAGGTGGAGCAGCTGGCAGTGTTGAGCAGGGTGAACAACCTGAAGCTGAACCAGCTCAAGACCCAGGAAGTGATCTTGGACAGCAGGAGGAGAAAAACTACCATACAGCCCCTGTACATCGACGGGGGCTGTGTGGAAAGAGTCTCATCCCTACGCTTCCTGGGAGTTCACCTTGATGAGGACCTGTCCTGGAGGACCAACACCACGGCCATCGTCAAGAGGGCACAGCAGAGGCTCTACTTCTTGAGAGTACTCAGGAATCTCCACCTGAGACAGGATCTGCTGTGTCCTTCTACCGCTGTTCTGTGGAGAGCATCCTCACATACTGCATCTGCGTATGGTTCTGCAGCTGCACAGCAGCAGAGAGGAAAGCTCTCCAGAGGGTCGTCAACTCGGCCCAAAAAATCATCGGGTGCCCCCTTCCCTCCCTGGAAGAACTGTATAACTCCCGCTGCCTGAAGAAGGCAGCCAACATACTCAAGGACCCGTCCCACCCCGGCAACAGCCACTTCGATCGGCTGCCTTCCGGCAGAGGTTTCAAAACCATGCGAACCCACACAAATAGACTCAGGAACAGTTTCTACCCCCGGGCCATAACTGCACTAAACGCAGCTAAATTGTAAAAAAAACAAAAAACAAAAACTCCCTCACGTGCAACATGAGGAAGCCACCGGTCAATCACGATCCGGGACTGTGCAATCAGCAATTACATGCCAACTGGACAATATTTATCATATTTATTCACACAATTAATCCACAATAAAAAGCCTGCACAGCATAGGAGGTAGGAAATGCTGACTCCCACCCCCTTAGCACACTGGGAGTCAGCATTACTCCTCTCTAGTCACTTTATACTTTTTACTGTCTCGTTTTCTTTTACATTGCCTCCTAGAGTGGTCTTAGGCCACATTGTATATTGCATATTGTGTATATTGTGTTGTTTTTGTATATTGGGTGGTTTCTTCTTTTAAAAAAAAATGCAAAGCACCTCAGGGAAGCAATCTAAATTTCGTTGGACCTGTACCTGTACATGCACAATGACAATAAAGATAATTCATTCATTCATCATTCATTCATTCATTCATTCATATTGAGCCTCCAACTGGTAAAAGTTTCAATCAATCGCAACTGCGGTAAGCAGCCGCCGACTTCATTTTCCCCCCGTCTTCATTTTTCCCCGTAAGCAGCCGCCCCCGTAGAAGAAGAAGAAGCGCGCGGTGCATGCTGGGATATATGACTGCGCGAGGCGTGCCGTTTCATTTCCATTTGTTTGTTTATGTAAAGACCCCAAAATGGCTCCTATTAAGAGACACGCTTACGACGCAGAGTTTAAACTTAAGACGATCAGTCACGCAGTAAAACACGGGAATAGAGCAGCACTGACTCGATTAATGACGACTTTGACGAGATGGAGCCGGGCATGTTGGATGCCGTATTCGCCCAACTGTTTAATTCGGACACTGAAGAAGAAGAATTCGAGGGATTCGTGGATGAGGAATAACTTCATAAAGTGAGCTTTACATGTTTATTTTGTGTGTGGTGTTGTGTGACATTAACGTCTGAGCAACGTTGAGTTATTGATATATTGTTATTGCTCTGCACTATTTTGAGTGTTACTATATTGTGATAGCACTAACGTTTGATTTACAGTAACAATATCAGACTGTTTTTTTACGTGTTTATTGAATCAGGGAAAAGTTCCCCTCCAATATGTGATATAAATGTTGCACTACATGTTATACCTTGCTGACTTGACCTCTGGGAAAATAAAAAAACAGCTGTTTATTCATTTTGGGAGTGAACAGAGTTGTCAGAACGCTGGTTTGTAATCTATTAATAAAGTTTGACTGACCTATCTGACTGTTTTGTTGACATTCCCTGTAGCGCAGCTCCATCTAATGGATGCATAACGTAACCCCAGCCTCTACTGTAGCGTTTATTCTATGCGCCTTATAATGCGGTTCGCCTTATATATGAACAAAGTTATAAAATATGCCATTCATTGAAGTTGCGCCTTATAATCCGGTGCGCCTTATAGTGCGGAAAATACGGTACATTACATTATTGTTTGTTTACATTTTTGAATACATTTCAAAAAATATATATTTTAAATACAATTTGATAAAACAAATTAATCATCATATTTAATTTTTTGGTTTAGTTTATATTTTTTTAAATTTAATTTTTAAAAAGTATATAAAATAATATGTTTGTTATTATGTGCAGTAGGACCTCAACTTACAAGCTTAATTGTAAAACAGCACCATTTTCAAATGTAATATGCCTTTAAAAAAGAAAAACAAACTTTTATATAGTGAATATTTTATGAAAAGCAACACAATAGACTGTATTACTAACAACTTTCGGAATTTTATGAATTAATGTAAAAAAAAAAGTACATCAGAGTAGACTTCCAAATGCTTCTCAGTCAAACACACCATCAGCAGATTTTCATATTTTCACGATGTTTAGATATTATTTTCACATTCTTGGCTCGCGTTAAACTCATTCTGCTTCAGTAAGGTGATGCAGACTAGCAGTGATATGCTCAAATTGCTTTGCCAGCATGGCGACACGCTCAGTTATGTTTTTAAAGATTTATTGCTTTAAATCAATAAATATCATCCACCTCTTCTTCTTCTTTTTTTACACTCACTTTATTCCTTCCCATGGTTGTAAAAATGTCCATCTCCAGCTATAAGCTAATGCTAGCGAGTAAGACCAGATGTTTTGGTCGGATCTTACAGGGTTCAATTCAGTATGACATTTGTTACGCCAACTAATAGCGGGGATGCTTGTAACTCAAATTTTTGCTTCAATTTAAAGCATAAAGATCATTCGAGAGACAGTCCCTATCTAAAAACACTCTTTAGTTGGGCTACTCTTCAGTTGAGGTGCCACTGTATCACTATTTTCTGAAAATCTTTTTAATGGTATTATGTTTGTATCTTAACACTCAACACTTGCATAGCTAAACACCTCCTGCACACGTCTGAATTAATATTTAGGCAATTTGATGGGTTTTCACATACCCTCATACCCTGTTGATATGGGCTACGAAAAAAAATTCCCCATATAGGGGAACTGCACTTATTTTGAAATGTTGCTTATCGTTCACAATCATTGATTGATTGATTGATTGAGACTTTTATTAGTAGGTTGCACAGTGAAGTACATATTCCGTACAATTGACCACTAAATGGTAACACGCGAATAAGTTTTTCAACTTGTTTAAGTCGGGGTCCACTTAAATTGATTCATGATACAGATATATACTATCATATATACTATCATCATAATACAGTCATCACACAAGATAATCACATTGAATTATTTACATTATTTACAATCAGGGGTGTGGAGGGGCGGGGTGGGGGGTGGGGGGGTATGGACATCAAGTAGTGGACATAGAGAGAGAGAGAGAGAGAGAGAGAGATCAGAAGGCATAAGAATAAGAAAAAGTATCTGCATTTGATTGTTTACATTTGATTATTAGCAATCCGGGGAGGGTGTTAGTTTAGGGTTGTAGCTGCCTGGAGGTGAACTTTTATTGCGGTTTTGAAGGAGGATAGAGATGCCCTTTCTTTTATACCTGTTGGGAGCGCATTCCACATTGATGTGGCATAGAAAGAGAATGAGTTAAGACCTTTGTTAGTTCGGAATCTGGGTTTAACGTGGTTAGTGGAGCACCCCCTGGTGTTGTGGTTATGGCGGTCATTTACATTAAGGAAGTAGTTTGACATGTACTTCGGTATCAGGGAGGTGTAGCGGATTTTATAGACTAGGCTCAGTGCAAGTTGTTTAACGCTGTCCTCCACCTTGAGCCAGCCCACTTTAGAGAAGTGGGTAGGAGTGAGGTGGGATCTGGGGTGGAGGTCTAGAAGTAACCTGACTAGCTTGTTCTGAGATGTTTGGAGTTTAGATTTGAGGGTTTTGGAGGTGCTAGGGTACCAGGAGGTGCATGCATAATCGAAAAAGGGTTGAACGAGAGTTCCCGCCAGAATCCTCAAGGTGCTTTTGTTGACCAGAGAGGAAATTCTGTAGAGAAATCTCGTTCGTTGGTTAACCTTTTTGATGACCTTGGTTGCCATTTTGTCACAGGAAAGGTTAGCCTCTAGAATGGAACCTAGGTAGGTGACCTCATCTTTCCTGGTGATGACACTGTCACCTACTTTTATGTTGAAGTCATTGACTCTCTTAAGTTTGATGTGGGACCCAAACAGGATGGATTCTGTTTTACCCAAGTGGATGGATAGCTTGTTGTCAGCGAGCCAGGTGCAAGTTCTACAGAGCTCAGCACTGAGGATTTTCTCCACCTGTGACTTGTCCTTGTCTGACACCAGCAAGGCAGAGTCATCCGCAAACAAAAACAATTCACAGTCGCATGCCGATGACATGTCGTTTATGTATATTAGGAACAGTAAAGGTCCCAATATACTGCCTTGGGGGACTCCACAGCTCACCGAGAGGGGGGGGGGGGGGACACGGTGCCGT
Organism: Entelurus aequoreus; assembly: GCF_033978785.1. Lineage (NCBI taxonomy): Eukaryota > Metazoa > Chordata > Actinopteri > Syngnathiformes > Syngnathidae > Entelurus > Entelurus aequoreus. Next base: position 25,131,082 of record NC_084737.1, read on the forward strand.
TCACCTCTACCACCTGCTCCCTCCCCTCCAAGTAAGATTGCATCCAGCTCCATGAGTTTTTGTTAAATCCGATTGCTCTGAGCTTATCCAACAGTATAGCGTGGTTAACGGTGTCAAAGGCCTTCTGAAGGTCCAGCATGACCATGCCGCAGTATTTGCCCGCGTCCACCTCATGTTTGATGTGGTCGGTCAGATAGAGAAGGCATGTGTCAGTGGAGTGGTTAGTTCTGAAGCCGGATTGGAATTTGTACATGAGTTTATTAGTGGCAAGGTAACTATCGACCTGTTCATAAACTATTTTCTCCATTACTTTCGAAATGGAGCTGAGAATAGAAACAGGTCGGTAGTTGCCAGGTTCCAATTTGCTTCCTTTTTTAAAGAGGGGAGTTACTCTTGCTATCTTAAAATCTTTTGGTACTTGGCCTTGTGTAATTGATAGGTTTATTATGTGCGTGATGATCGGGGCAATGATGGAGGCAGAGTCCCTGAGGAATCTGGAGGGAATATTATCAAGGCCGGTGGCCTTGTTAGGGTGGAGCGCGCTCAATTTTTTAAACACCTCATCAGCTGTGACCATTTCTAATTTGAAATCATCGTTGGATACTCCTAGCTTTCTGTAGAAGGCTTTAATGTGTTCTACACCAAAGCGACCAGAGTGGTGGGACAGCTTGTTGACAAGAGTTGCGGCTATGCTGGTGAAAAAGATGTTAAGTCTGCTAGCTACCTCCATTTTGTCTGTAATGAGGGAGTCACCCTCCTTGATGCTGATGTTGGTGAGTCTTGTTTTAAGTTTCTGGCTGCAACCAGGAAGCTGGTTGTTGAGAATTTTCCAGAGCTCACGTGGCTTATTCGTGTTTTCCTCTATTTTGTCGTTAATGTAATTTTTTTTTAAGGATTTAGTCAGGTTGGTTGACTTATTTCTTAATTTATTGCATTGCTTTTTGAGAGTTGAAAGGAGTAATTTGAGGTTGATATTATTGGGTTGTTTATCTACTTCTTTTTGGTATTCAGAGTATTTCCTGTCTCTGTCTTTTATGGCAGCTAATAGGTCCGGATTCATCCATGGTTCCGAGCGGGCTTTGATCCTGACTGTTTTCACGGGAGCCATGTCATTTAGTATCTTTAGGAATGCCGTTTTGAAGCGATCCCAAGCGACATCGACCAAGTTGCTCGTGAGCACAGGGGACCAGTCCCACTCATCTAATTTTAAATTGAAATTGTCATTGGAGTATTTTTTGAGGGATCTGGATTGGGCTGTTATGTGGCCATTGGCTTTAGGTTTAGCTATTTTACAGGTGCAGAAGGTTAGATAGTGGTCGCTAAGACCACAGATCATGACCCCACTATTTCTTATTTTAGGCCGATCTGAAGTGAGAATGAGATCTATGGTTGATTGGGTGGAATCACACACCCTTGTGGGTAGCGCTATTAGCTGGGAAAGACCGTGCAGATTACAAAACTTGCTGAAGGATCTGAAGACAGGCGCATCTTTGCGTTGAATATCTATGTTCAGATCCCCAGTTATAATTTTCTCCATGTTGTCTGTCCCCGCCAAGCATTCTTCCAAAGCCCCATAGAAATCACTCTGATTAGGGGGTCTATAAACAGTCCCTATTAGTACCGGCTTAGAGTTTTTAAATTTGATTTCCGCCCACACAGCTTCCAGGTCATTGTGATTAAGATCAGTGCGAGTTATGTATTTAATATCCTGGTGAATATACATACAAACGCCCCCACCGTGTTTATTCCTATCCTTTCTGATAACCGAAAAGTTTTGTATTTCTATCTCTGAGTCAGAAATACTTTGATCAAATTTGGTTTCAGAGAAACACAAGATTTTTACCTTCGTGTTGGGGAACATTTCTCTGATTTGGTCGAGTTTGGCTCCGGAGAGGCTGTTCACATTAAGGTGGATGATGTGTAGTCCACTGGAACCAAAAAGAGCATCAGAGTCCGCTGTGTTGTGGTATTGACCAGAAAAATTGTTGGTTATTATTGCTGTTGCAGTTGAAGAGCAAGGAGAGAGAGGAGAGAGAGAGGGGCATATTGATCGTCCTCCAGGTGAAGGGGGAGGTAGAGAAAGGGGGAGGGGAGGGAGAGGGAGGATGAGGCCAGGTAGGGTTGCTGGGGGATGGGTTTGGTTTCCTTTTGGCGGGCTTTTTTGAAGACAAAGAGAACGAGAATAACGAAAATGTTTGTGTAAAGGCGCCTCTAAATCCTGTGTATGCCGCGTCCTCGACCGTCCGGGACCCGGGAGAGGTCGCGTGGACCCCCGCCATCTCGTGCAGTTCCCCGCAATCACCGATGTCTGGGTCGCCGTCCACCGCAGCCGCCGCGTCGTTCACCGCCGCTGAGTCGCTGCCTTCTCTGATGACCGGGTCGTCCTCCACCGCCGCCGCCGAGCCTCCGACCGTGTCGATGAACGGGGCAAAGTCCTCCGCCGAGCCGCCGACCGCTGGAGCACAGGTGAGCTTGAGCTGAGATGAGCCGGTAGCCGAGTTAGCTTCGATGGCGACGCTAGCAGTAGCATTGCTAGTCTTCGCCAGTCGGGACAACATTAACCGTGTTGCTGCAGGTCCAGGGTTGAGTTCAGTGTCTCCTGATAGTAGAAGTAATAGTAGTATTATTGACTTTCTGTCTATCCTTCCAGTCAGGGGCATGTTTCTTCTGCCTCGATGTGCAGACAAGCACGATGCTAACACGTTAGCTCCAAAGCCAAGGTGCTTCGCCGATGTATTGTCGTGGAGATAAAAGTCACTGTGTATGTCCATTTCGCGTTCTCGACTCTCATTTTCAAGAGGGTAGAGTATCCGAGGAGGTTTAAAATATAAATCCGTGATCCACAGTAGAAAAAGGAGGAAGTGTGGGATAATCCGAGCAGTTGTTTGGATTCCCGATCGGGAGCGAAAGAGGGTGCGACCGCTCATCTCGGCGTCAAGGCACATCAGCTCCATTATGAGAGATAAGAAGACAAAAGTTTTTTTTTGCAGTCTATCATGTAAAAATCGGCTCGTTCTTGGTAGCGAGCAATGCAGCTAATGGGAGCAATCAATTCTACCTCTAAATGACTTTAAACATTTATTCAGAAACAGTCAACAGTACTTCATTTACATTCCGTAACCTGTATAATAACCAAACTGTAGCGACATTGTTATTGTAAGAGCGAACACTGATAAACTATTTTTTCTACTATACGAACACATTGGCCTGCTTCTGTATTAGCCGTAAAGCCAGCTACGGAAAGAAATAAGCTAGTTTCTACGTCAGCACGGAACGTGTTTCAGTTTGTAATGCACAACACAATCCGATAGAACACCAATCAGTACTGACTGAAAAACATTAATAATCATATTACAGTATCTGTAAAGTATTAGCCCATATTTCATGTTTTGTTTGTGCAAAGATAGCCAGACAGCGTGTGCACTGTAGTTTTAACAATGCGCATGTATCATGTACAACATTTAAGTGATGGACAGTTGTCTGTTTGGTCAAGATGGCGGGGGACATATTTTCCGGTTTATTTAGGTAAAAGCACTCCAATTATGCCGAACTAGCATGGGTCAAGTTTCACATTTAGAGCGCCAAAGTTACTTTCCTGTCACTCTCTTGGCTTGCGTTTGCTCCAACGTCTCACTCGTCTTTCGTGCTGGCTTCTATAAGCAGCAGATTATCATCCACACAGTCAGCTTAAAAAAGATAAGGTTGTAAATTCTCATTTGTCCAAAAATAATCGTCTTCGGTGTCTATTTCCAAGTCTGCCATGATTAGAAAACACACTCTTGTTTGTTTCCGGAAATAGGGCACACATTTGTTGCCAGAAGTCAGACGTGCGTTGCTTTGGAAACGGATATAAATTAGTTCCGGCAATGATTAGACTTAGTTCCTCCCGTTCCTATTGGAAGATTGGGCGACAAGTCCCCTCCATTTTCTCCGGTCTCTGGCGGCTCTTCTTGCTCCGAGAGATGACCAACAATCTCCATGAGCACGGAGAACAAGTCGGACTACGGATAAGCCAAGAAAAGACCAAGTCCATGGCCTTTGGACAAATACAACACTTTCCACCACCCACTATAGACGAACATGATAGAGTATGTTGACGACTTCACCTATCTTGGAAGTAACATCTCAAGTACAGGAGTTGTGGAGAAAGACGTCAATCACAGAATTGGCAAAGCTGCAGGAGTGTTCCAACGGCTCCGAAACATCTGGTCGTCCAAAGCCATCACAACAGCCATTAAGCTACGCCTCTACATGTCAGTGGTCATACCAACAGCAACCTACGCCTGTGAGACGTGGATCAAGACAACCAGTATCACTAACAAGCTGGAGGTCTTCCACCGACGATGCCTCAGATCCATCCTGAAGATCTCCTGGAGAGACCACATCTCCAACGAGGAGGTGATGAGAAGGGATGAGAAGGGCAGGTGTAGCAGCACTGTCTGACATTGTCTCCGAAAGGAGAAGGAGAATTATGGGGCACGTACTACGACTGCCAGGAGAAAGACCGGCAAGTGTGGCAATGGACTGGATGCCAGAAGATGGAATAAGGAAGAGAGGGAGGCCGAAGAAGACGTGGAGACAGACAGCCAGGGAAGACCTAAGGGAGATGGGTGTCACCTGGCACGCACCCGGCAATGACTAAAATGACCAAAATATGGTAAATATTGTACATATTACATATTGTTATGAACTTGTCTGTTACTACATTATATATATACTTGCAGTGTATACACAAAACTTTGATGGAGGATTTGAATTTGTTTTAGAGGGCTTTGAAGGCTACGACAGCGAGTCCCATTAGCTGCATATTTCAAGTGTTTTTATCATCATCTTTAAAATCCTAAAAAATAAATGTGTTTTCTTGTCTCTCATGGTTGTGAACGATAGGCAAATTTCCCAAAAAGTGCAGTTCTTCTTTAATGGATGCAATGTACAGTAACCTCCAATTCAGGAGTGTCCAAACATTTTTCACAGAGGGCCACTTCGATACATTTCTACACTAAAGTTTCTAAAACACATTTAATTTACCTTATCCATCCACTTTCTACCCCTTGTCCCTCATTATAATATGCTAAACTATTTGACAAAAAAGATTGTATTTTTAATTAAAAGGTGTCAAAGCAAATAGTTGTTAGTGTTAAATTTAATGTACTGTACATCATTATTGAATTAATTTAAGTTTCATAACATACTCTGAGTTATGTTGTACAATTTGGAATTTGACATATTTAATATGTTTATCATTTGTCAATGTAATTGTTCATGTGTGCTCACGGAGGCGGGCTGTGGAGCAGGTCAAAGTTCAGCGCTGGGATCAAAGGGGCCGACAAGAGGCATCAGGTGGTTGTATTTTGGTGTGATGTTGATCTGCAGGCGTGTACCGTAGGGGTCAGAGATCAGGAAGCGATGCAGAGCTGTCTCTGAACTTTCCTGGTCTAAGCTCGTTTCTACTGTCCTCCCTTCAGAACTGTTTGATGGGTACAATCGGTCTCCTGCAGAGAACAGTAATAAAAAAAATGTTACAAACATTTCCACATTCTGGAATGATAACTGAGCCAACCTGGCAACACTGATAAGTAGCTGTCGTCCTGTTGGAAGACAACTGGCAGCCAGTGCTCACAGCCGTCCGAGGAACGCTGCCGAGCGAAATTCTGAAGGTCGATCAGCGAAGGGAAGCGACACATGCGACTCAGCTCGTAGAACTGAGGGGGGGCGATCCACAGCTCGCGCGCCTGGTAGCTCCGCAGGACATCAGGAGGCGTTGACCACTGGGTATGACAGCGACAGATGGGGTGGTGTGACACTTGGGTTGAGGCCGTGACAGATCAAGAAAGATAAGAGAAAAAGTGATGATTTACATGACTTTAAAAGACATTTGGGGTCACACTATCTATATAAGTTTTTTCCTCCTCATTCCAGGGTCTCGCCTGTAGGCCTGACATCCCTAGCTCATAGGAGTTAAGTACATTGGACACAGAAAGCGATCACATTTATTTGTGATTGTTGTCTACTTCTTTTTGAACATGCTGAATTGTGTAATTGTAAACATCGGCACAACATTGCATGTTCCAAATAAACTCAAACTCAAGATACGCTAGCATATATCTATGCAGTTTGTTTAATGTCATTTAAAACTACTAGTTTTTGATCCAATAAAAGAAAAACATGTTATGAATTATCTCTGTTATTTGAATTCCATGGTCTCTTTAACAAGTATGGGGGGAATAAAAATCAGAAAAAAATCGTAAATTAATTTTTTTTGTGAAAAAATCTGGGATTTTATTTGTAGGCCATATCACCCAGGTTTATGTTAATCGCATCATTAAAAAGCCAAAAACCTAGGAAAAGGGACTATTATTATGCAAAACCAACTTGTCTTACCTATTGTTACCTGCTGTTGTCTATTTGGTATCTGCATAAATTCCCAAAATTTTAAATCAAACCGTGGAGGCATTGGACATGTATTTATATAAAATCCTGCCTTCCTTAATACCGTACTTCCGGGAAACGAGCCGTTTGGAATTTGCACCATCTGTGACGTTTTTTTCCCCGCACCGGGTTATCCATGTATGGTAGAAATGTACCCAAAGGGATTTGACGAGGGTCTGCCATTGTAGTCCAACTCTGTTATCAATAAGCTCCTTCTTTTTCCCTATTCTCTTGTTGTGGGGCCGACTCGCTCATACATGCACATGCATCCTTTGTTGCCATCTCAAAGACACAGTAGCATATAGTTCGAACTGAATCGGTCAGCAGACTCGCTATGGAAGCGCTAAAATCTACAACAGATATGGCGGGGAGAAGACGCAGTCAAAGAGGAGCCACGTGAAACTTAACGTGAACTTAAAGGACTATACGTTGTACCTCACCTCCTGTTATTACTGTACCAAAGCATTATTCAACCCATCCTCCTGTACTGTTCCACATGTTTCTTCACTATGCTTTCTGTAACCAACCGGACCAAACTCACAGGCATTACAAACTCAGCAGCTCAAATCATCGGCCTACCCCACACCCAACATCTCAGATCTAAACCACAGGTCCATCATTCGACTGGCAAACACAATAGTCCAGGATATCACTCACCCACTACACCAATATATCATCCCATTACCATTAGGGTGCAGGTACAGAACCATCAAATTCCGGAGGGCCCGCCTCGGGAAAAGCCTTATTCCTGCAGCTATAGCCGCCCTAAACTGTAGGCCCGGCCGACCTGTCTGACAAGCCTGTAAATGTGTTGGTGTCTTGTCACTGTCATGTATGATCTGTTTTTTATATTTTTGTCCGCAATGTCTAATATTTATTGTTTAAATGTACGGTCAGTGAAAATGAATTTGCCCACGGGGACCAATAAATCTAAATCCAAAAAGACCGACAAAACGGCACAACCTGAGACGACCGTCAGAACGTGGTTTGAAAACAGCCTGTGAAATTTAATCTATGCAAAATTTTCAAGAAAGAACCATCATTACATGTTGTGCAGACCACAAATAAGTGCTTAAAGTGTGGAAAACAATCATAATATGACCCTTTAAGGTTTTATCTGTCTTTTAAAAACTGGTGTCAACCAAATCCATGCAATAATTTGTTTTTTTAGTGCATGATTACCAAATGTGTGCATATAGGCGGTGACGTTTGGGTTTGATAATAATAATTAGGGATGTCCGATAATGGCTTTTTTGCCGATATCCGATATTCCGACATTGTCCAACTCTTAATTACCGATACCGATATATACAGTCATGGAATTAACACATTATTATGGCTAATTTGGACAACCTGGTATGGTGAAGATAAGGTCCTTTAAAAAAAAAAAAAAATAAGATAAATAAATTAAAAACATTTTCTTGAATAAAAAAGAAAGTAAAACAATATAAAAACAGTTACATAGAAACTAGTAACTAATGAAAATTTGTAAAATGAACTGTTAAAGGTTAGTACTATTAGTGGACCAGCAGCACACACAACCATGTGTGCTTACGGACTGTATCCCTTGCAGACTGTATTGATATATATTGATATATATAATGTAGGAACCAGAATATTAATAACAGAAAAAAACAACCATTTTGTGTGAATGAGTGTGAATGAGTGTAAAGGGGGAGGGAGGTTTTTTGGGTTGGTGCACTAATTGTAAGTGTATCTTGTGTTTTTTTTATGTTGATTTAATTTAAAAAAAACCAAAACAAAACACAAAAAAAAACGATACCGATAATAAAAAAAACGATACAGATAATTTCCGATATTACATTTCAAAGCATTTATACATCTATACATCCCTAATAATAATGGATTAGATTTACTTTTCTAGATTACAGAGAAGTGAGAATTTATCATAGAAGTGAATTTTTTGTGAATTATATTTATATAGCGCTTTTCTCTAGTGACTCAAAGCGCTTTACATAGTGAAACCCATTATCTAAGTTACATTTAAACCAGTGTGGGTGGCACTGGGAGCAGGTGGGTGAAGTGTCTTGCCCAAGGACACAACAGCAGTGACTAGGACGGCAGAAGCGGGGATCGAACCCAGAACCCTCAAGTTGCTGGCACGGCCGCTATACCAACCAAGCTATGCCGCCCCATTCATCATTCATTCACACCTGGTGGTAGTAAGCTACTTTCATAGCCACAGCTGCCCTGGGGTAGACTGACGGAAGCGTGGCTGCCAGTTTGCGCCTCAGACCACCACCTATCATTCATCATTTATTCACCAGTGTGAGCGGCACCGGGGGCGAGGGTGAAGTGTCCTGAACAAGGACACAACAGCAGCGATTTGGATGTCAAGAGGCGGGGAGCGAACCTGCAACCCTCAGGTTTCTGGCACGGCCGCCCCTGGTTTAGGGAGGGATGGAGGCCCAGAATCTGGTGTTACGCCCCTTGGCCCAGGCCGAGTAAAGGTTGGTAAACACTGAAGCTGACTTATGTTGCCAGCAGAAGGTGCAATCAATTCGCCTATGAACCACCTTTTACCTGAAAGCGCTCAATTTCCTTATCGTCCTGCAAGGTGTGAGGTGTGTCCTGCAGGCAGCAGATGAAGAAGGCTGTGTCGAACCTCTTCACGCCGTATCGACGTTCTGGGGTCAGCCAGTTGGCCCACTCGTGTAAGGCCCAGATGTTGGGCAGCACCTGCAGCTCCCTGCACATTGTGATGAAGTTAGACGGGTTCTGGTTGACAAGAGTCCTCCACCTGCTCAGCTCACTGCTGCACAGCTCGTTGACTTTATAGTGCTTGACTTCATCTGTGGTGCGTCTGTCCTCAAGGCTCTTTAACAAAGTCATCTCCTCGTCTTTGGACACAAACAACAACACTCCTGACTCCTCGAAGGTCTCCCTTAAGGCGCAGATTCGAAAGGCGACTTCTCCCGGGATAGGAGAGCCCAATTTCAGCCTGTCCGTCGCAAACATTGGAGGTCTGGTGTCATGAGGTTGTTGGACGCTCTTTAAACCGAAATATGGAGAGTTGGTAAAAGCTTTAAAAACGTCCAGCCAGTCGCTGGAGAAGTCGGAAGAGTCCGCCATGCCTCCAGGGAACACATACGCATTAGGCATGAATCCACTTTTGTGGCTTCGTTTAAGTAGTAGAACATTGTAGTCAAAGCGGTGAGGTGGCGATAAACCCTCCGCGCCAAGCTTGTGACCCGCAGCTAAAATAAGAGTGGCCGCCTCCTTCCAGTTCTTCAGCCTGGTGTTCATTTTCAAACATACAACGAGTTATTTTTTCCTGAATTGAACAAGAATCTATTGAAAGTCACCATCAAAGTTGTTTTGGTAGCGGTAACCGGAAATACTTTTCGGTGTATCGAAGCCGCTTCTGCCTCATCGCTAGGCTTGATGATTCAATACTGACACCTACAGGCTGGAAGACGAAACAACAGCCAATTTTAAACATAAAAGAAGAGCCCACAAGTCTCACAGGTCCGTAAGGAACAATCATATTGTAGCGTCCGGAAGAATTCCCCCCATGTCTGACGCTATTTTTTTTAAAACTTTTATTGAGCAACCTATGCTAACAAAGCTCAACTTATCTCGTTCCTTCCACAAGCACGTCTATCCTCATTCCTCATTTCCGCAACAACGAACACTTCCTCCCTCTTCGCCAATCACCTTACAGGCGTGGTACGTTCACGACAATGGGAACTCTGATCATCGCCCACTCAAGAACACACCATCAACCCCAGCAGGTCGTTACACTATTTTATCATTTTGAAAGGTACTGTACATTTTTATAATTGAGATAAATACATAATAATCAATAACTGGTTAATGTCCACATTGTATGTACATTCTATTTACTATTTGAATTACTACAACAATAATTCGATATTGTAAACATATCACATTAAACACAGATAACTTATTGAAGTGAATACGATTAGTACATGTATATATTTGAGATTCTTTTTTTATTTTACTAAACTTTATCACAAAGATCACATTTAAATGAGACAAATCAAAATCATATTAACAATTTAAATTGTACAATTTTTTTTCCCATCCATCCACTTTCTACCGCTTATTCTCTATTTTATTGGTTTTAATTTGCTGCTTTCTGATCTATATATTTTTATACCATGGGTTAATATGTAACACGACAATTTAAATTGTGCGTTAACAATAAAGCTATTAGTAGTATCTTTTTTAGTACTTCACTGTATTATTTTAGGTATTTAGATTGTAATTGCACTCTCATCCAAGAAAAAGATGCAAAACAAATATACAAAGTTGTATATATATATATATATATATATATATATATATATATATATATATATATATATATATATATATATATATATATATATATATATAACACTAACTAGATAGGGAACATACATATAAAACACAACAACGTTGTTTTATTGGCAGTGTTCCTCCCCTTCAAGATTATCAGGCACCTTCACTCACAACAAGAAAACCTCCCGCGAGGAGCGACTGGTTTTTACTTGCACAAGGAAATCTTGCTCTTATTCGAGTGAATGTAAGTCTTATCTATCTCCATCAATCTAAGGTTACAGTAAATGAGAACACGGGTTCTGCTTATAAACTTTACAATGCAGTATACTTTTTTTTGGTAATGATCTATATCTTTTAGAGTTAAACTATAACTTGTTGTGACTCTGAGGTGTGCATAATGTCAGTTCTCTACACACTTAGCAGACCAAAATGGAAGGAAAAGAGTTGTGCGTCGACATGGACAAGCAGCAGGGGAAGGCCACTGTGCTTCAAAAGGAGGTGAGTGCCATTATTGTAATGTACTATGTGGACATTGGTGTCAAAGTACCGTATTTTTCGGAGTATAAGTCGCACCGGAGTATAAGTCGCACCTGCCGAAAATGCATAATAAAGAAGGAAAAAAACATATATAAGTCGCACTGGAGTATAAGTCGCAATTTTTGGGGAAATTTATTTGATAAAACCTAACACCAAGAATAGACATTTGAAAGGCAATTTAAAATAAATAAAGAATAGTGAACAACAGGCTGAATAAGTGTACGTTATATGACGCATAAATAACCAACTGAGAATGTGCCTGGTATGTTAACGTAACATATTATGGTAAGAGTCATTCAAATAACTATAACATATAGAACATGCTATACGTTTACCAAACAATCTGTCACTCCTAATCGCTAAATCCCATGAAATCTTATACGTCTACTAGTCTCTTACGTGAATGAGCTAAATAATATTATTTGATATTTTACGGTAATGTGTTAATAATTTCACACATAATTCGCTCCTGAGTATAAGTCGTATCCTGACTAGTCTCCTAGTTCCTGCCGCTGAAAACCATCCCCACAGCATGATGCTGCCACCACCATGCTTCACTGTAGGGATGGTATTGGCCTGGTGATGAACGGTGCCTGGTTTCCTCCAAACATGATGCCTGACATTCACGCCAAAGAGTTTAATCTTTGTCTCATCAGACCAGATCATTTTGTTTCTCATGGTCTGACAGTCTTTCAGGTGCATTTTGGCAAACCTTTTACTAAGAAATGGCTTCCGTCTGGCCACTCTACCATACAGGCCTGATTGGTGGTTTGCTGCAGACATGGTTGTCCTTCTGGAATGTTCTCCTCTCTCCAGAGGAATGCTTTAGCTCTGACAGAGTGACCATTGGGTTCTTGGTCACCTCCGTGACTAGACTAAGATGAATGCAGCAATTTACAGAGACATCCTGGATGAAAACCAATGCTTCCCATTCAATCTGATTGGAGCTTGAGAGGTGCTGCAAAGAGGAATGGGCAAAAAAGAATGGGTGAAATTGCCCAAAGATAGGAGTGCCAAGCTTGTGGCATTGTATTCAAAAATACTTGGGGTTGTAATTGCTGCCAATAGTGCATCAAGTATTGAGCAAATGTTGTGAATAATTATGTACTTACAGGTTTTTGTTTATTTTAATTCGCAAAAAAAGTTTTAAAAAATTACATTGACATTATGGAGTATTGCCTGTAGAATTCTATGGACAAAAATGAATTAATGCCATTTTGGAATAATGCTGTAACATAACAAAACGTCGAAAAGTGAAGCGACGTGATTACTTGCACCGCGTCCCCCCAGGCGGGCCCGCCCCACTATTTGAAAAGGACTGGGCTAATCCAATAGATAATTATTGGATTCATTGGCACAATTACAGTAAAACTGTACAGAAAAAGGAACATGGGATGAACAGAACGTGACCTCCGACTTTTCAACCGTCTTCACTTCTGCTCTTGCAGTTGGGACTGCTAAGCGCCGTCTGTTTGATTGTGGGCACCATGATCGGCTCAGGCATCTTCATCTCTCCCAAAGCGGTGCTGCTCTACTCTGGAGGTGTGGGCCCCTGCCTTCTCATCTGGGCTGCCTGTGGAGTGTTAGCCATTATGGGTGGGTGAAACACAGACACACCCTCATACTTCAAAGATAAACATCAATTATGCTGTATAATGTTTTATTATAGAATATCATAATTACCTCCGGCATGAGGTTATGAATTAACTGTCATCTGTTAGACTTAGACTTCCTTTTTATTGTCATTCAAATTTGAACTTTACAGTACAGATAAGAACGAAATTTCGTTGCATTAGCTCATGGTAGTGCAGGATAAAAAAGCAAAAAGGTGCAGATATAAATAAATAGATTACTGTACAGATAAATATATTGCACTTTTGCATATGCATCCAGGTTTATGGATGTATATTATATTGTCTTTATATTCCAGCGAGTTAATCCATTTTTTGGGGGAATTGAGGGGATAATTATGATGCGTTCAAGAGTCTTACAGCCTGAGGGAAGAAGCTGTTACAGAACCTGGAGGCTGCGGAACCTCTTTCTAGAGTCCAGCAGTGAAAACAGTCCTTGGTGGGGGGTGGGAGGAGTCTCTGCAGATTTTCTGAGCCCTGGTCAGGCAGCGGCTTTTTGCGATCAATCAATCAATGTTTATTTATATAGCCCTAAATGACAAGTGTCTCAAAGGGCTGCACAAGCCACAACAACATCCTCGGTACAGAGCCCACATAAGGGCAAGGAAAAACTCACCCCAGTGGGACGTCGATGTGAATGACTATGAGAAACCTTGGAGAGGACCGCATATGTGGGTAACCCCCCCCCCCCCCTCTAGGGGAGACTGAAAGCAATGGATGTTGAGTGGGTCTGACATAATATTGTGAAAGTCCAGTCCATAGTGGATCCAACATATCAGCGAAAGTCCAGTCCATAGTGGATCCAACATAATAGTGAGAGTCAAGTCCATAGTGGATCCAACATAATAGTGAGAGTCCAGTCCATAGTGGGGCCAGCAGGAAACCATCCCGAGCAGAGACGGGTCAGCAGCGCAGATATGTCCCCAACCGATGCACAGGCGAGCGGTCCACCCCAGGTCCCGACTCTGGACAGCCAGCACTTTTTGCGATCTCCTGGATAGGAGGAAGAGGAGTCCTGATGATCTTTTCCGCCGTCCTGACCACTCTCTGCAGAGTCTTCCAGTCTGAGGCACTGCAGGCTCCAGTCCAGACAGAGATGCAGTTGGTCAGCAGGCTCTCTATAGTGCCTCTGTAGAATGTGGTGAGAATGGGGGGAGGGAGCTGTGCTCTTTTCATCCGACGCAAAAAGTGCATGCACTGCTGAGCTCTTTTAACAAGAGCTCCGGTGTGTAGGGACCAGGTTATATTATCAGTTATCTGCACCCCCAGGAACTTGGTGCTGCTTACCATCTCCACCGCTGTGCCGGTGATGAAGAGTGGAGCGTGGCTGGACTGGTGCTTCCTGAAGTCAACGATGATCTCCTTGGTCTTGTCGACGTTCAGGACCAGGTTGTTGGTTCTGCACCAGTCAACCAGATGTTTCACCTCTTCCCTGTAGTCCATGTCGTTGTTGTCACGGATGATTCCCACTACTGTTGTGTCGTCCGCATACTTCACAATGTGGTTAGTAGTGGACCTGGCGCAGCAGTCATGGGTCATCAACGTGAACAGCAGCGGACTCAGGACGCACCCCTGGGGGGAGCCGGTGCTAAGGGAGATGGCACTGGAGGTGTTGTTGCCCACTCTTACAGACTGGGGTCTGTCTGTGAGGAAGTCAAGCAGCCAGTTGCATAGGGGGGTACTGAATCCTGTTAGTTGGTTAGTTAATTACTTATTTCAATTCAATTTCAATTTTCAATTATTTATTTATTTCGTACTTGGATGTGTACATTTCAACAACATTTCAACAATCTCACATACCTTACTGCATTCAATACACAGCCATGTCGAAAAGGAACAGGATGAAGAAAATCTTATATTTCCTGCCCCTTCGCACAAAAGAAACATTTTCTTGGTATTTCTTTGCCGGTAGTGCATTAGAACATCCAATGCAACAAATCAATACAAAACAATATATCACATATGCACACACAGGCACCCACACCCACACGCACCCACCCACCAGGGGCGTAGACTCTAGAGTAGTAAAAAAGGCTACAGGACATGTATGACCCAGTTGACAAGAAAAGTTATTGTTGCCTAAAAACTACAAGTTTGTACCCCTACCCAGTGCACACACTCATAGAAATTAATAGAACAAACAATCAATGAAAAGAATAAACAAGCAAGATAAGTTGAACAAAAAATAAATAAACAAAACAAAAACTGAAAAAATAAGGCAATCACTCAAACCAAACAAACTGAAAAAGAACAAGGCAATCATCCAAACCAAACAAACTGAAAAAGAATAAGGTAATCATTCAAACCAAACAAAACTGAATAGAACAAGGCTATCATAACAAGGTATCATTCAAACCAAACAAAGCTAAGAACAATGTGATCATTCAACCAAGGATCCATAGTGCATGTCGATAAAGAAAAAAAAAAAAAAAAAAAAAAAAAATGAAAGGAAAGCTAGACTATACAATACCTACAGTCATGTAGGATAATGTAAGCGTTGTTTTTTTTTGTGTGTTTATTATTATTTTTATTTTTTATTTTTATTTTTTTCCCCTTATTTTTCCCTTTGCGTCCCTTTTGTCAGTGCTCATATAACATCATAGTTCTGTTTTTAAAGACTTTTTTTAATTGAAATGTGTTTTTACATTGCTTTATTTCATTATGGAGAGAGTTCCAGAGTTTTACTCCCACCACTGATGTACACATTTGTTTTGATGTTGTTCGTGCAAGCTGATGCTTAAAGTGCCCTTTCCTTCTTCCTTCTTTTTCTATTAAAGTGAAATTTTTTTGTAGATTTGTTGGTAGCTCTTGACTACTAGCCCTGAACATAACCAATAATGTCTGCTGCTCAACTAGTTCATAAAATTTGTAAAGTCCTGAGCTAATAAATAATCCATTTGTGTGCTCTCTATAACCTGTTTTGTGTATGATTCTGATCGCTCTCTTCTGAAGGAGGTACAGTGGCTTTGTGTTACTCTTAAATGTACTACCCCATATTTCCACACAATAATTGATATAAGGCAGTACAAGTGCACAATACAGTGTACGCATTGCTTTATAATCTAATACATCTTTTACCTTATTTAATATAAATATACTTTTAGCCATCTTTTTTCTAACATGTGAGATATGCGATTTCCAACTAATATTATCATCTAAAATCACTCCCAAAAATCTAATCTCAGAGACTTTTTCAATGCTTGTTCCAGCTATTGACAGTACAATATTTTCAGGCTTTTTTCTCTTACTAAAAATCATGAACTTAGTTTTTTTCAAATTCAATGATAATTTGTTAACGTCAAACCATTTTTTGAGTTTGACCATTTCCTGTTCCATACTCTTTAGTAATTCATTTAAGTCATGTCCAGAGCTGTAAAAGTTGGTATCGTCAGCAAATAATACAAAATTGAGTAATTTTGACACATCACAGATATCATTTATGTATAAAATAAATAGTTTCGGTCCCAGAACAGACCCTTGTGGAATTCCACACTTAATACTCATATTTTCAGATGTATTAGCAGCATATTGTACATATTGTTGTCTGTTATTCAAGTAGCTATTTAACCAATCTAAAACTATTCCTCTCACACCGTATGAATGTAATTTGGATAAAAGGATAGCAGAGGTGTGGACTCGAGTCACATGACTTGGACTCGAGTCAGACTCGAGTCATCAATTTGATGACTTTAGACTCGACTTGACAAAATGTAAAGAGACTTGCAACTCGACTTAGACTTTAACATCAATGACTTGTGACTTCACTTGGACTTGATCCTTTTGACTTGACATGACTTGCTACTTTCCCCAAAACCCAAACCTTAAAAAGTTATTTGAGAGCGCTCCGTATCTTTCATTTTACACGTCTGTGTCTATCAGCGTGTGTGCTGCGTGTCAGCGTGTGTGCTCTCAGTACAACAGCCAATCAAATTAAATCTACATTGTTTTCATCCCACAGCTCTCATCCAATCAAATTGCAGGACAACCACCGAACAAGAGTTGTCAAACAATGCGGCAGAGAGAAACAATTATGCCAAAGTTGGTTTCGTTCGGGTATAAAAACTACGACTTGGTCAACAAAAAACGAATTGCCGTATGCAAATCACGCAGTTTGAATATTACAGACGGAGACGCAACAACTTCCAACTTCGTTCGACATTTGAAGTTGCCCAAAGAAGGGTAAGTTTTGAATGTGAGCTAACGTTTATTGGCTAAGTAACATTACTTTTATTTGCTGTGTAGTTAAATCAGTGAGGCTGTAAACTCACTGCTAACGTTATAACCATAGACATCTTATAAGGGTACGCAGCATTGAGCGCTACTGCCTACTGGCGCAGACGAGACGCGGGGCCGCCATCTTGGAGTGGTGATACGCTCCACTAGTGCAATTCATTTGTCAGGAGCAATGAACTGTCAGCAAATTTAATTCATTTTACCTCACTGAATACCACTGATTTTCACGCGTTTTTTTGTCATACGTGTAGCTATGATAACGGACACATGTTTTGGCGTTTTTATTATTCATAGTTTGCTTAACAGTAATATAATATTCTTATACGCTATAAATGACCAGACGTCCGAGATCAAAACTGGGAATATAATCCCAGAGAAGGGGGAAAAAAACGGTCAGCTATTTTTAAGTTGAAGAAACAATATGATTAGATTATATATACATGCGTATATCCTACATAAACAATGTATGAATACATTAGATATCTATATATCTTATAGACAGTATCTCTGTTGCTGCAGCAGCAGAGAGTTTATTCTGTCTTGACACTTTGTATTGATATTTTGTATTACATTCTTCCCTTAAATGATAATGTTTACAGTGATTGTTTTATATCTATTTTTTATGTATGTCGCTTTGGATAAAAGCGTCTGCCAAATACTTAAACATATATAAACACCTGAAAGTCTTTATATCAGCTAAAACCACCAATCTGTTTCACTGGATTCAGAATAAAACCAAATGCTGTCTTACTCAACAATGTTAGTATTTGAATATTGTTACTTGAAGACTTATTCCTGGTTACAATTATACTGTTAAGAAAGTATTGTCTTATACTTTGCCTAAAATGAGAATGCATCATAATCAGTGGCGGCTGGTGAATTTTGTTTTAGGTGGGGCTGAAAGTTTGTGAAGCAAACCCCTGTAGGGGCGTCATCCTCCCCCAGAAGATTTATTTGTGATTTTCACATACAAATATTGAAGATCTTTGCTCCTTCTCAACTCTGTGGTAATGTTATTTTCATAAAATACAACCAATAGTATGTTAATGTTTGTTTTTGCAAATGTGTTTATTCTGTAAAGGAATGAGTTAAATGTTTAAAATTGTTTAAACTATTAAAATGACTGGTTAATAGTGCTATTATGAATTGCAATGTCAGCACCATTTTTTTTCCTGCAATTTCAAATGCACTTGTTTTAATAAATAAATACAGCGTTTTAAAAGCATACACAATCTGTGTAAAAATATTAGTCTGTGGTTAAAAGGACTTGAAAGGACTCGAAACTCAAAATGCAGGACTTGGGACTTGACTTGAGACTTTCTAGTCTTGACTTTGGACTTGACTCGGGACTTGCCTGTCTTGACTCGGGACTTGACTCGAGACTTGAGGGCAAAGACTTGAGACTTACTTGTGACTTGCAAAGCAATGACTTGGTCCCACCTCTGAAGGATAGAGTGATCGATTGTGTCAAACGCTTTCTTAAGGTCTATAAACACCCCTACTGTGTATTTCTTACTATCGGTGGCTGTTGTTATGTCCTCAATTATGTTCATCACAGCAGAGGCAGTAGATCTGTTTGAACGAAATCCATACTGGCTCTCGCTCAACAACTTGTTTTTTTCAATAAAATGGTCTAATTTTTGTACAAATATTTTTTCAAGCACCTTAGAGAATTGGGACAGAAGTGACTTAGCAAGCAACATAACTCAAAAAGTTATGGGCGTATTTTGATCAAACTTTCAGGACATGTCAGAAATGAGATAAGAAACAAGTGATTACATTTTGGGGGTTATTTGGATAATGTATACTAAGTTACTTTACATTTACTTTACTTTGTGTGTATGCTAGCGGCCCTGGCACCACCTCCCACAGAGACAAAGAGCATGGTTGACTGACAAAGGGTTCACTCTGTTTATTTAATCCCGCTATAGAACAAACGTGCCCATGGATGGTGACCCAGAATAAAACCTCTTGCAGCGTTTTTTAAGCAACACACAAACAAAACAAACACACCAAACTTGGTAATTTCCATCATCCTTCAATACGCTGGAGATTGTTGTTCTGTTAGGTAACAACATAGTTTAAAAATGTTATGGGCAATTTTGATTAAACTTTTAGGAAATGCCATATATGAAAAAGGAACAAGTGACTTGATTTTTGAGGCGATCTATATTACTGTCTGGATTCAGGATTTTTTTAATGGATTCTTTCTTATTGGTAGATAGGGCCTGGCGGAGGTCCTCACTGTCAGAGTACTTTTGTAGTCTCTATAGTGGGACCTTCAAAGGTAAACATAATCCCTTCTGTGAGGTTGGTTGTCACGTTCAAGTTTTAATTCAGTTCTAGTTTCCTATAGGAACTATTCAAAGATAATTATTTTGTTACAGGGTGAAATGTCACAATCATAAAACCCTCTTTAACTGTCCAATGTTCAAAGTCGCATTTTAACTCTATGAGAAGCTTACCATTATATAATAGAACTAAATAAAACTAAGATCAGCTAAAACTACTCTGGTAGTTATTGTCGTAGAGTACAGTAGTTTATTATATAAGAAAACTCAACCTTTGAAAACGACTGACAGACACATAATGGATGGAGAACAAGAATGTGTTTGCAGACTGATACTGTCATCTAATGGTGTTTTATGGGCAATGCTGGAATAATTAATAAGCGTAATTACATGCAATTGTATTTTCAACATGCAAAATTAAGTTGTGTTTATAGAAAGACTGCAGTGTTTCCCACACATTCATTTATTTGTGGCGGCCCGCCACGAAAGAATTACGTCCGCCACAAATAAAAAAAAAAACAAACAAAAAACAAACATTTTTTTTTTTTTTTTTGTCCTGTCCAGCTTCTCAGACAAATCATATAGTTGATGTCGATGCCCATATCGGCTGTTCAGATTTACTTTACAAAAGAGAAGTGTAGGATACTTCTCTTGTTGCCTTATTTGTATTTGACCACTACTGTTTTCTGTTTATTTGTTACTGACTGGGGCAGGACACCTCTGCCTCTGTTTCACTTTATGTTGCTGGTAAATAATATGGTTGTAGTAGTAGGCTAAAGTTAAATTATTTAGTATGCACTAATTAAAGGGGCAGAGCTTTAAGAGACATTTTAGCTTTTATATTTTTTAAGATATATTTTTTGTAAGAACCACAATTAATAAATATATTTCAGTGAATAACTTATTGTTCAAATCTGTATATAAATATGTAGATAAAGTCTTGTAATTATATTGTAAAATGGATGGATGGATGGATGGATGGACATTTAAAACAAAACTGTTATTATTAATTAGTAAGTATACATTTTTTGAGCCTTTTTAGAGAAAATCATATCATTGTAGTAAATTATGCAAATTACTCAATGATGTCATGGGGACCACGCCTATAGCCACGCCCATAGCCACGCCCCTACCGCCACAGGTATCTTGGCAGTTTATGGGAAACACTGGACTGTAATTATTGATATCAGGAACACCAACTGTGATGAAACGGGTGATGTTTTGGGTTTGCGAATATTATTTGAAAAATGTGTTCGAGACAAGCACGCATCCTCAGAAAAGAAAACAAGATACAAGCAACATGGACACGGAACTGCAAAATCATGATTCGGCTAAATGGACCATATGAAGAAGCCAAAGTTGTCATGATCCGAGAGCTCCGCGACTTGTATCAATATAGATGAGACCTGCGCTAGACTTATGACTGACACGGCTCATCCTTGGCTGGAGACGGGGAAGGCTACGCAGCGAGAAGGTGAGACAACTGAGAATCAAAAGTTTCTAAGAGCTGAATACGTGGACTATAAACCGTATGACTTTGAAAATGATGTTGACCCAGAAAACCATCTGTTCAACTCAATCAATGCTACATGTGACTACTACACCGAGGAACAATTCAATGACAATGTTAGTTTAGATAATACATTTTCTTTAATACATTTCAACGGTAGAAGCTTATATGCAAATTTCTCAAAGATTGACGAATACCTGAAGACTCTAAATGGCAAATTCAAAATAATAGCACTTTCTGAAACATGGATCGATAAAGACAGAGGTATCGATTTCTCCATTGACGGGTATGAGTTGTATCACTGTAGTAGAAGAAACAAGAAGGGAGGAGGTGTGGCCCTGTTTGTTGACTGTGAATTGAAATGTAGACCTGTGGAATGTATGACAGTGGTAATTGATGATTTATTTGAATGTGTAACTGTAGAGGTAGAAATAGAAAAGAAGAGAAATGTTATTGTTACGTGTATATATAGGACACCTGGGTCTAAAGTAGAAGCATTTAATGATAGTTTGGAAGAATTATTGTGTAAGGTGAAGGAAAAGAAAACCTTTGTCATGTGTGGCGACTATAACATAGACCTGCTAAGCTCACCCAGAAATAAATCAACAAGAGACTTCTTGGATGTGGTATATAGTAGAGGGCTTTATCCATTGATCACCAAACCCAGTAGAATAACGACAAATTGTGCAACGTTAATTGATCACATCTTTATAAATGACATAAAAAATAATATAAAAAGTGGACTAGTAATTAATGATATAAGTGACCACTTACCTGTGTTTCTTACTTATGACTGTCCAATTGATAAAAAGAGGAAGGAAAAAACTCATAGATATGTAAGGAAAAGAACTGAAGAGGCAATAAATAGGTTTAGGAAGGACTTATTTGAAACAGACTGGAATGAGGTGTATGGGGAGAAGCAAATGCTGCATATGAGGCTTTTCTTAATATATATTTATCATTGTATGAAAAGCATTGTCCAAATGTATGGAAACAAAGAGACAGCTACAATAAAAAGCCTTGGATTATAAAGGGACCACAGAATGCTTGTAAAAAGAAAAACAAACTTTATAGAGATTTCATAAAAGTAAGAACAAATGATGCTGAAACGAAATATAAGGTTTACAAAAACAAATTGATAACAATAATGAGACAAGCAAAAAGAGAATATTATAATAATTTACTAGAAAAAAATAAAAACAATATCAAAGGAACTTGGAATATTCTGAACAAGGTAATAGGAAAAACATCTGGGCCTACAAACCCACCAAGCCATTTTATTAATGAGGATAATAAGATGATAACAAATATGAATGAAGTGGCAAACGGATTCAATTCTTTTTTTGTGAATGTTGGACCCAAATTGGCAGAGAGTATTGGAGAACATAAAGATATACCGAGTGGATGGAGAGGGGGAAGCAAAGTGCTACAGTCCATGCTTCTAGGAGATGTTAGTGAAAATGAAATTGTATCGGTGGTAACAAAACTGAAAAATAAGACATCAACAGACAATGATGGTATAGACATGATAATTGTAAAAAAGACTATTGACTGTATCATCAAACCTCTTTGTTATATTTTTAATCTTTCTTTTCAAACAGGGACCTTTCCAAATAAAATGAAGGTAGCAAAGGTAATTCCACTCTTTAAAACGGGAGATAAACATAGATTCACTAATTACAGACCAGTGTCACTACTGTCACAATTTTCTAAAATAATTGAAAAAATATTTGTAAAAAAATTAGATAGTTTTATTGAAAAGAACATGCTGTTGAGTGAGAGCCAGTATGGATTCCGGACCAATAGATCCACTGCTTCAGCTGTAATGAATATAATTGAGGATATAGCAACAGCAACTGATAATAACAAATACACTATAGGGGTATTTATCAATCTTAAAAAAGCATTTGATACTATAGATCATTCTATATTATTGTCCAAGTTGTATTCATTTGGTGTGAGAGGAGTAGTTTTGGACTGGCTAAGAAGTTATTTAGATAATAGACAAGAGTTTGTGGATTTTATGGGTAATACATCTGAACAAATGAGGATTGAATGTGGAATTCCACAAGGTTCGATTTTGGGACCAAAATTGTTTATTTTATATATTAATGATATATGTGAGGTATCAAAGTTATTGAAATTTGTATTATTTGCGGACGACACCAACTTTTATAGTTCGGGACACGACTTAAAAGCATTATCAAAAATTATTGAACAGGAAATGATTAAACTTAAGAGATGGTTTGATGCCAATAAATTATCATTAAATGTAGAAAAAACAAAGTTCATGATTATTTGTAAGAGGAAAAGGGAGGAAACGATCAAATTGTCAATAGATGGAATTGATAGTGAAAGGGTTTCTGAACTTAGATTTTTAGGAGTGATACTGGATGACGGTCTGACATGGAAATCTCATATTGCACATGTACGGAAAAAGATGTCTAAGAGTATTTTTATATTAAATAAGGTAAAATATGTGTTAGATTATAGGGCAATGCACATATTGTATTGTGCACTTATATTGCCATATATCAGCTACTGTGTGGAAGTGTGGGGGAACACATATAAGAGTAACATAAAGGCATTGTATCAACTACAGAAAAGAGCTATAAGGATTATTCATAAAGTAGATTACTTAGAACACACTAACATATTATTCATTAATTCAGGTTTATTGAAATTACAGGAGCTAGTAAAGTTACAGACATTATGTGTCATGTTTAAGGCTAAAAGCAAAACATTACCAGCAAATTTACAAAAAATGTTTGTCATCACTTCTGAGAATGAAGAGCATAGAAGAAAAGGTCATTTCCAACATCAGTATTCAAGGACAACTTTAAAACAAATGTGTATATCAGTGGTGGGGGTTAAACAATGGAATTCTCTTTATAATGAGATAAAAGATTGTAAAAATATATTCCAATTGAAAAAAATATATAAAGACAGAACAATAAAATCATATGGACAGCCATAAGTGTTTACATTTTGCTTTATATTTATTCATTTACTTGTTTTTTGCCTGGTTTTGTATTTGTTTTGTATCATCCCGTGAGGTGTATATTACTTCTTTGTTTTTTTGTTCGGTTTGTACTTCATGAAGTTTTGCACTTGTGTTTTTTTTTGTTTGTTTTGTTTTGTTTTCGTTATATTTGGATGTAATTGTTGGTTCACATATCATTAAGTAAGACTATGTATTATGTGAAGGGGGCAGGAAAATATAAGATTTTTCTTCATCCTGCTCCTTCACAGGCATTGGTGTGTAACGGTGTAACTGAATAATTGTGTTATAATTGTCTATCAAAGATGCACATCAATGAAGGAGATAAATAAAAATGAATGAATGAAAATGAATGAGGTTACTCTGCTGGTTTACTAAACGTTAGCTACTACCAGTAAATTTATGGTTAAAAAACATTGAATGGTAGCAAGATAATGTTAATTAGGTGGTTACATGGGAATAATCAAAGACTAATCCTAAAAATAAAGTGAACAACAGAGAGCCTCTTGCCATGGATGACTGAGTAACAATTTCCAAGTTCCTTCAATTTTAAATCCACTCCTGAGTATCGCCAGACTTTTCCTTACAGTAAATGCTGATCCATGGTTCTAGGGTTATCATCACACTTTTCCTCCTGCCCATTTGGAGTGGCATTACAAAAGGGCAGAAGGAAAATAGACACACAGAAAGCCACATTAATTGTGGAGGTTGCTTTTCAACTTTGTCCGAGTAAGACATCAAGGTTACAACATTGATGATGAAAAAAAAAATAGCAAAGCACAGGAATGCCGTTATGATAACAATCTAATCCAAGGTCACATATAAGGAGTCGGACAAACATAAAAGACTGTACACACAAGCTGCATTGAACAACAATAAACTGGATCGGATATGTACACATAAACATTGCGTGTACAAAAAATGCTTTTTGTTTCAAAACTCTATCAAGTCACATGTTGCCTATTGCATTTGACCTTTGACATCCTATTGTAATGTGAAACTGAGTAAACTCACTAAAACCTTACATGTTTGCTTGTGTTACCAGTGTATGGTTTTCTCACCCCTTGTAAAAAAAAGTAGGTCTCGTTTACTACACTGCTACACTACTAGTGGAAATTGTCACATAATGTAAGCGACCAAGAATAAATGATATGCAAAAGATGAAATAAACTTTGTTGAAAGTAATTTGTGATGCAGCTTTTGTATTGGAGCGCAGTGTTGTGCAGGAGTAAATAATGTTGGGGCTGGTCAAAGTAAATACTAGTAGTAGTTCAAATCCACATTCACTCAAATCCAACTTTGATGCCATACTCTGCTTATCAATTGCTGAAATGAAGAATTTAGTGGTTCTAGATGACCTGTTCTCTCACTCCTGGGTCATGGTGTTCCTCATAAAGTGAACACATGGTGCTGAGGTAACAGAAAGTCAGAGTTGATCTGAAATCACTTTCAAAGGCTAATAAAAGTCAGTCGTAATTTTCTTTACTTTTGCATGATAATTAACAACCAAATATAGTATGTGACAGCAGAGTGTCTACAATTATTGTGCTATCACGGACTAATACAACCTCTGAAAATTTAGAATCAACAAACTTGGAGGATGGTCAATCTGTTGTTTAATTTTGTATAAAAAATAAAAAGTCAAGAGGCTTAATTGTGGTAGTCAGTATCAGTATTTTTTTTTTTTAGAACAGAGTAAAAAAAAAATGGAATCACTTAATTTTGAGGAAAAAAATATAAAATCATTAAAAGCAAACAAATGAAAACACATTAGTAGTTTGTTGCAACACCTCTGGCTTTTTAAGCAGCATGCCATCTCTGAGACATGGACTTAACCAGTGACAATCTTGCTTTAACTTTCACTGATTGCTCTTGTCAGAACAGCTTTGTAGGTTGTAGCCTTGTCATGGACCATTTTCTTCAATTTCTACCACGTATCTTCAGTTGAATTGTCTTCTGGACTTTATGCAGACCATGACATTGACCTTATGTATTTTTCTTCAAAGAAAAATTCCACAGTTTTTGCTCTCTGGCAAGACACATTATCATATTGAAAAATGGTGTCATCATCCCCAAACATCCTTTCCATGTTTGGAGACAACAGACTGGGAGGCAATTGGAGTGGCCACGGACAATCTGGACGAGTATACGGACACTCTGACCTCATAAATTCAGTTCAATGAGGCGCGCATCATTCCAACGCGCACCAGGGCTTGTTATAACAACGACAAGCCCTGGTTCACACCCAAGCTCCGACAGCTGCGCAAGAAGAAGGAGGCTGCGTGGAGAAGCGGGGACCGGAGTACCTACAGAGAAGCGAAGTACCACTTCAACAGGGAAGTGGAGAAAGCTAAATCTGTGTACTCTAACCGTCTACAGGAAAAGTTCCGCTCCAATGATTCTGCGGCCGTTTGGAGAGCGCTAAGGGCCCTTACGAACTATAAGCCCAAAGCCTCCCAGGCCCTGAATGACCGGACTCTCGCTCAGGGCCTCAACATACATTACTGTCGTCATGAATGACCTTCAGCTCATCAAAGCTCTGCTCCCCCCACCATCACCCTCCCCACCAACGCCAGCAATTCATTAAAGGATTTAAAGGACTCCAAGGACATCACAAGACTCCAAAAACATCACAGGACTTTAAAGGCCCTCTCCATCCGAGAGGAGGATGTACGCCGGCAGTTCTTGAAGCTAAATACGCGGAAGGCCCCGGGGCCGGATGGTGTCCCCCCTCCACTCTTAGAGACTGCGCGGATCAGCTGGCTCCTGTCTTCACTGACATTTTTGACACCTCTCTGGAGCTATGCCGCGTGCCGTCCTGCTTTAAGACCTCCACCATTGTCCCTGTCCCCAAGAAAGCACGGATCACTGGACTTAATGACTACAGGCCGGTTGCGTTGACGTCTGTGGTCATGAAGTCCTTTGAGCGCTTGGTCCTGCCCCACCTCAAGGACATCACCGCCCCCCTCCTGGACCCACTGCAATTTGCCTACAGAGCCAACAGGTCTGTGGATGATGCAGTGAACCTGGCCCTCCACTTTATCTTGGAGCATCTGGACTCCCCAGGAACCTACGCTAGGATCCTGTTTGTTGACTTCAGCTCTGCCTTCAACACCATCCTCCCTGGACTGCTACGAGACAAACTCTACCAGCTCAGCGTGCCCGACTCCCTCTGCAGTTGGATCAATGACTTCCTGACGAACCGAAGACAGCACGTGCAGCTGGGGAAGATTGTCTCGGACAGTCGAACCACGAACACTGGTCCTCCTCAGGGCTGTGTACTTTCCCCCTGGCTATTCTCCCTGTATACAAACTGCTGCACCTCCAGTCACCAGTCCGTAAAGCTGCTCAAGTTTGCAGATGACACTACCCTCATCGGGCTCATCTCAAATGGCGATGAGTCCGCCTACAGGAGAGAGGTGGACTGGCTGGCGTCCTGGTGCAGCCTCAACAACCTGGAGCTGAACGCCCAGAAAACAGTGGAGATGATCAAGGACTTCAAGAAAGTCACAGCCCCACCATCCCCCCTCACCCTTATTGACTCTTCCACTCCCGTCTCCATTGTGGACTCCTTCCGTTTCTTGGGCACCACCATCACCCAGGACCTTTAAGTGGGAGCCGACCATCAGCTCCCTCATCAAGAAGGCCCAGCAGAGGATGTACTTCCTGCGGCAGCTGAGGAAACTTAAGGTGCCGACCGAGATGCTGGTGCAGTTTTACTCAGCCATCATCAAGTCCATCCTCACCTCCTCCATCACTGTGTGGTTCCCCGGCGCCCCAGTCCAGGATAAGCATCGACTGCAGCGCCTGGTACATGCTGCTGAGAAGGTGATTGGCTGCAAGCTCCCATCCCTCCAGGACTTGTTCTCTTCCAGGACCAGGATGCGTGTGGGTCGGATCACAGCTGACTCTTCTCACCCTGGACACAAACTATTCTCCCCTCTCCCCTCAGGCAGGAGACTACGGTCCATCCAGACCCACACCTCCCGCCACCTGAACAGTTTTTCCCCGCGGCCATCAGGCACATGAACAATAACAAGATCTGATAGCTCAGTTACAGCTCATTTTATAACCTATTCTGTGTTATATGTGTTTTACCAACTCAGTGACTTAGTGGTTAGTGTGTCCGCCCTGAGATCAGTAGGTTGTGAGTTCAAACCCCGGCCGAGTCATACCAAAGACTATAAAAATGAGACCCATTACCTCCCTGCTTGGCACTCAGCATCAAAGGTTGGAATTGGGGGTTAATTCACCAAAAATGATTCCCGGGCGCGGCCACCGCTGCTGCCCACTGCTCCCCTCACCTCCCAGGGGGTGATCAAGGGTGATGGGTCAAATGCAGAGAATAATTTCGCCACACCTAGTGTGTGTGTGACAATCATTGGTACTTTAACTTTAACTTTTATGTTGCACCATTTCACCAAGAAAAATTCCTAATTTGTGAACCCGTTCTCAATCTATGGCAATAAAAACTATTCTGATTCTGATTCTGATTCATTGTTGGAATAAGAAAAGTGTCCAAAATGTCAATATAATCTTGTGCATTTAATGGCAGCCATTTCCACAGAGCCATTACCTGACATGTAGCCCCATATCATCAATAACTGTGGACATTTTCTTCAGGTAGTCGTCTTCATAAATCTCATTGGAATGACAGCAAGCAAAAGTTCCAGCATTATCCGTTTTGCAGATCCATCACTAAATATGACTTTCATACAGTCATCCATAGTTTTGATTGATTGATTGAGACTTTTTTTAGTAGGTTGCACAGTTAAGTACATATTCCGTACAATTGACCACTAAATGGTAACACCCGAATAAGTTTTTCAACTTGTTTAAGTCAGGGTCCAATTAAATTGATTCATGATACAGATATATACTATCATATATACTATCATCAAAATACAGTCATCACACAAGATAATCACATTGAATTATTTACATTATTTACAATCAGGGGTGTGCGGGGGGGGTATGGACATCAAGTAGTGGACATAGAGAGAGAGAGAGAGAGAGAGGGAGAAAGAGAGAGAGAGAGAGAGATCAGAAGGCATAAGAAAAAGTATCTGCATTTGATTGTTTACATTTGATTATTAGCAATCCGGGGAGGGTGTTAGTTTAGGGTTGTAGCTGCCTGGAGGTGAACTTTTATTGCGGTTTTGAAGGAGAATAGAGATGCCCTTTCTTTTATACCTGTTGGGAGCGCATTCCACATTGATGTGGCATAGAAAGAGAATGAGTTAAGACCTTTGTTAGTTCGGAATCTGGGTTTAACGTGGTTAGTGGAGCTCCCCCTGGTGTTGTGGTTATGAGCTCCCCCTGGTGTTGTGGTTATAGTCCATGATAGCTTTTCCTTAGCCTATCGTAACCTTGTTTTTTTCTGTTTAGGTGAATCCTAGATGACATTATGTTTAGGTGGAATGACATATTTTGTTTATCTCTTCTGCATTTCAATCCATTTTCCTTCAGGCGGTTTCTTACAGTTCAGTCACAGACGGTGACCCCAGTTTTCGCCCATTTGTTCTTCATTTGTTTGGCTGTGCATTTTTTGTTGTCAAGACACATCCAAATGTACTGTCTTGACGCTTTCATGTTTTCCTTAGTCTACTAGTATTCTTACCTTTTACAATCTTCCTGCATGTTTTTGACTATGAACAATCAACATCTTTTGCAACATTGCATGATGGTTTACCTTCTTGAAGAAGTTTGATAATCCTATACTTTGTTTCAATTGGCATATCTGGTGTTGAGGCCATGATTCATGTCAATCCACCTGGTGCAACAGCTCTCTAAGGTGTGAACACTCTTGTTTTAACTGCTGACTAATGAAAAGACTGAATTAATTATTTTGAAGTGACAATAGTTTTGTGTCATGACTGTTTTCTCTATAAAATTAAACATCCTCCAACTCTCGTGGTTCTATAATTTTCCATGGTTTGAAGATATGGTTGCGCATGTTTTTAGAGGTGGAATGGTTTTGAGGGGGGAACAATCTGACAAAAATAACAGACTTGATGTTGGAAGGGGCAACAATAGGAGGCAGTGTGCAGTGGGGCCAGGAGGGCAAGCTGTGGCAAGTGAAGATGTTTACAGTTTTAACTGTAGAAGAAGAAATAGGGAGTGCACGTAGTCATAAGTTGCGTGTGGACAGCGCGCTGGAGATTGACTGTATATATACATATATATATATACATATGTATAACCTACTTTCTGAGTATGCCTATAAACGGTTAGTTTGGGGAGGATGTCCTTTTAGATGCAAATGAAACCCATGCCCCACCCCAGGGACGAAATTTGGATTTCTGAAGTGGGGGCTTGTGTACAGGGCATGTGGTTTGAAGGGATTAAATCAGGGGTCTCAAACATGCGGGCCGCGGGCCAATTGCGGCCCGCGAGACGTTATTGTGCGGCCCCCACCTTAATATGAACGTTTAATGTTAGTGTGGCCCGCAAGTTTTATATGAATGGCGCTTGACAGCGTTGTGTGCGGAGGTGAAGCATTCTTGCCAACCCTCCCGATTTTTGACAGCGTTGTGTGCGGAGGTGAAGCATTCTTGCCAACCCTCCCGATTTATACCCGTCAACAATACTGAGGACATCAATATTGAAGACACGAGGTTTAGCGACCATTTTTACTCCATGCAAACAATGTGCCTGCACAACCACATGTTATATGCGGCTTTAACAGACACACGTAAGTGACTGCAATGCATACTTAATCAACAGTCATACATGTCACACTGAGGGTGGCCGTATAAAAAAAACTTTATCAATGTTACTAATATGCAGAGGTGTGGACTCGAGTCACATGACTTGGACTCGAGTTTTGATTGATTGATTGATTGAGATTTTTATTAGTAGGTTGCACAGTGAAGTACATATTCCGTACAATTGACCACTAAATGGTAACACCCGAATAAGTTTTTCAACTTGTTTAAGTCGGGGTCCACTTAAATTGATTCATGATACAGATATATACTATCATATATACTATCATCATAATACAGTCATCACACAAGATAATCACATTGAATTATTTACATTATTTACAATCAGGAGTGTGGAGGGGGGGTGGGGTGGGGGGGGGTATGGACATCAAGTAGTGGACATAGAGAGAGAGAGAGAGAGAGAGAGAGAGAGAGAGAGAGAGAGAGAGAGAGAGAGAGATCAGAAGGCATAAGAAAAAGAATCTGCATTTGATTGTTTACATTTGATTATTAGCAATCCGGGGAGGGTGTTAGTTTAGGGTTGTAGCTGCCTGGAGGTGAACTTTTATAGCGGTTTTGAAGGAGGATAGAGATGCCCTTTCTTTTATACCTGTTGGGAGCGCATTCCACATTGATGTGGCATAGAAAGAGAATGAGTTAAGACCTTTGTTAGTTCGGAATCTGGGTTTAACGTGGTTAGTGGAGCACCCCCTGGTGTTGTGGTTATGGCGGTCATTTACGTTAAGGAAGTAGTTTGACATGTACTTCGGTATCAGGGAGGTGTAGCGGATTTTATAGACTAGGCTCAGTGCAAGTTGTTTAACTCTGTCCTCCACCTTGAGCCAGCCCACTTTAGAGAAGTGGGTAGGAGTGAGGTGGGATCTGGGGTGGAGGTCTAGAAGTAACCTGACTAGCTTGTTCTGAGATGTTTGGAGTTTAGATTTGAGGGTTTTGGAGGTGCTAGGGTACCAGGAGGTGCATGCGTAATCGAAAAAGGGTTGAACGAGAGTTCCCGCCAGAATCCTCAAGGTGCTTTTGTTGACCAGAGAGGAAATTCTGTAGAGAAATCTCGTTCGTTGGTTAACCTTTTTGATTACCTTGGTTGCCATTTTATCACAGGAAAGGTTAGCCTCTAGAATGGAACCTAGGTAGGTGACCTCATCTTTCCTGGTGATGACACTGTCACCTACTTTTATGGTGAAGTGATTGACTCTCTTAAGTTTGATGTGGGACCCAAACAGGATGGATTCTGTTTTACCCAAGTGGATGGATATCTTGTTGTCAGCGAGCCAGGTGCAAATTCTACAGAGCTCAGCACTGAGGATTTTCTCCACCTGTGACTTGTCCTTGCCGGATACCAGCAGGGCAGAGTCATCCGCAAACAAAAACAATTCACAGTCACATGCCGATGACATGTCGTTTATGTATATTAGGAACAGTAAAGGTCCCAATATACTGCCTTGGGGGACTCCACAGTTCACCGAGAGGGGGGGGGACACGGTGCCGTTCACCTCTACCACCTGCTCCCTCCCCTCCAAGTAAGACTGCATCCAGCTCCAAGAGGTTTTGTTAAATCCGATTGCTCTGAGCTTATCCAACAGTATAGCGTGGTTAACGGTGTCAAAGGCCTTCTGAAGGTCCAGCATGACCATGCCGCAGTATTTGCCCGCGTCCACCTCATGTTTGATGTGGTCGGTCAGATAGAGAAGGCATGTGTCAGTGGAGTGGTTAGTTCTGAAGCCGGATTGGAATTTGTACATGAGTTTATTAGTGGCAAGGTAACTATCGACCTGTTCATAAACTATTTTCTCCATTACTTTCGAAATGGAGCTGAGAATAGAAACAGGTCGGTAGTTGCCAGGTTCCAATTTGCTTCCTTTTTTAAAGAGGGGAGTTACTCTTGCTATCTTAAAATCTTTTGGTACTTGGCCTTGTGTAATTGATAGGTTTATTATGTGCGTGATGATCGGGGCAATGATGGAGGCAGAGTCCCTGAGGAATCTGGAGGGAATATTATCAAGACCGGTGGCCTTGTTAGGGTGGAGCGCGCTCAATTTTTTAAACACCTCATCAGCTGTGACCATTTCTAATTTGAAATCATTGTTGGATACTCCTAGCTTTCTGTAGAAGGCTTTAATGTGTTCTACACCAAAGCGACCAGAGTGGTGGGACAGCTTGTTGACAAGAGTTGCAGCTATGCTGGTGAAAAAGGCGTTAAGTCTGCTAGCTACCTCCATTTTGTCTGTAATGAGGGAGTCACCCTCCTTGATGCTGATGTTGGTGAGTCTTGTTTTAAGTTTCTGGCTGCAACCAGGAAGCTGGTTGTTGAGAATTTTCCAGAGCTCACGTGGCTTATTCGTGTTTTCCTCTATTTTGTCGTTAATGTAATTTTTTTTTAAGGATTTAGTCAGGTTGGTTGACTTATTTCTTAATTTATTGCATTGCTTTTTGAGAGTTGAAAGGAGTAATTTGAGGTTGATATTATTGGGTTGTTTATCTACTTCTGTTTTACATTTTTGGTATTCAGAGTATTTCCTGTCTCTGTCTTTTATGGCAGCTAATAGGTCCGGATTCATCCATGGTTCCGAGCGGGCTTTGATCCTGACTGTTTTCACGGGAGCCATGTCATTTAGTATCTTTAGGAACGCCGTTTTGAAGCGATCCCAAGCGACATCGACCAGGTTGCTCGCGAGCACAGGGGACCAGTCCCACTCATCTAATTTTAAATTGAAATTGTCATTGGAGTATTTTTTGAGTGATCTGGATTGGGCTGTTATGTGGCCATTGGCTTTAGGTTTAGCTATTTTACGGGTGCAGAAGGTTAGATAGTGGTCGCTAAGACCACAGATCATGACCCCACTATTTTTTATTTTAGGCCGGTCTGAAGTGAGAATGAGATCTATGGTTGATTGGGTGGAATCACACACCCTTGTGGGTAGCGCTATTAGCTGGAAAGACCGTGGAGATTACAAAACTTGCTGAAGGATCTGAAGACAGGCGCATCTTTGCGTTGAATATCTGTGTTCAGATCCCCAGTTATAATTTTCTCCATGTTGTCTGTCCCCGCCAAGCATTCTTCCAAAGCCCCATAGAAATCACTCTGATTAGGGGGTCTATAAACAGTCCCTATTAGTACCGGCTTAGCATTTTTAAATTTGATTTCCGCCCACACAGATTCCAGGTTATTGTGGTTAAGATCAGTGCGAGTTATGTATTTAATATCTTGGTGAATATACATACAAACGCCCCCACCGTGTTTATTCCTATCCTTTCTGATAACCGAAAAGTTTTGTATTTCTATCTCTGAATCAGAAATACTTTGATCAAATTTGGTTTCAGAGAAACACAAGATTTTTACCTTCGTGTTGAGGAACATTTCTCTGATTTGGTCGAGTTTGGCTCCAGAGAGGCTGTTCACATTAAGGTGGATGATGTGTAGTCCACTGGAACCAAAAAGAGCATCAGAGTCCGCTGTGTTGTGGTACTGACCAGAAAAAATTGTTGGTTATTATTGCTGTTGCAGTTGAAGAGCAAGGAGAGAGAGGAGAGAGAGGCATATTGATCGTCCTCCAGGTGAAGGGGGAGGGAGAGAAAGGGGGGAGGGGAGGGAGAGGAGGAGGAGGCCAGGTAGGGTTGCTGGGGATGGGTTGGGTTTCCTTTTGGCGGCTTTTTTGAAGACAAAGAGAAAGAGAATAACGAAAATGTTTGTGTAAAGGCGCCTCTAAATCCTGTGTATGGCGCGTCCTCGGCCGTCCGGGACCGGGGAGAGGTCGCGTGGACCCCCGCCATCTCGTGCAGTTCCCCGCAATCACCGATGTCTGGGTCGCCGTCCACCGCAGCCGCCGCGTCGTTCACCGCCGCTGAGTCGCTGCCTTCTCTGATGACTGGGTCGTCCTCCACCGCCGCCGCCGAGCCTCCGACCGTGTCGATGAACGGGGCGAAGTCCTCCGCCGAGCCGCCGACCGCAGGAGCACAGGTGAGCTTGAGCTGAGACGAGCCGGTAGCCGAGTTAGCTTCGATGGCGACGCTAGCAGTAGCATTGCTAGTCTTCGCCAGTCGGGACAACATTAACCGTGTTGTTGCAGGTCCAGGGTTGAGTTCAGTGTCTCCTGATAGTAGAAGTAATAGTAGTATTATTGACTTTCTGTCTATCCTTCCAGTCAGGGGCAGACTCGAGTCATGAATTTGATGACTTTAGACTCGACTTGACAAAATGTAAAGATACTTGCAACTCGACTTAGACTTTAACATCAATGACTTGTGACTTCACTTGGACTTGAGCCTTTTGACTTGACATGACTTGCTACTTTCCCCAAAACCTAAAGTTTAAAAAGTTATTTGGGAGCGCTCCGTAGCTTTCATTTTGTACGTGTCTGTCTATCAGCGTGTGTGCTGCGTGTCAGCGTGTGTGCTCTCAGTACAACAGCCAATCAAATTAGATCTACATTGTTTTCATCACACAGCATTCAGCCAATCAAATTGCAGGACAGCCAATGAACAAGAGTTGTCAAACAATGCGGCAGTGAGAAAGATTTATACCAAAGTTGGTTTCGTTCGGGTATAAAAACTACGACTTGGTCAACAAAAAACGAATTGCCGTATGCAAATCACGCAGTTCGAATATTACAGACGGAGAAGCAACAACTTCCAACTTCGTTCGACATTTGAAGTTGCACAAAGAAGGGTAAGTTTTGAATGTAAGCTAACGTTTATTGGCTAAGTAACATGACTTTTATTTGCTGTGTAGTTAAATCAGTGAGGCTGTAAACTCACTGCTAACGTCATAACCATAGACATCTTATAAGTAGACGCAGCATCGAGCACTACTGCTTACTGGCACAGACGAGACGCGGGGCCGCCATCTTGGAGTGGTGATCCGCTCCACTCAGTGCAATTCATTTGGCAGGAGCAATGAACTGTCAGCGCATTTAATTGATTTTACCTCACTGAATACCACTCATTTTCACGCGCTTTTTTGTCATACGTGTAGCTATGATAACGGACACATGTTTTATTATTCATAGTTTGCTTAACAGTAATAGAATATTCTTATATGCTATAAGTGACCAGACGTCCGAGATCAAAACTGGGAATATCATCCCCAGAGAAAGGGGAAAAAAACGGTCAGCTATTTTTAAGTTGAAGAAACAATATAATTACGTTATATATACATGCGTATATCCTACATAAACAATGTATGAATACATTAGATATCTATATATCTTATAGACCGTATCTCTGTTGCTGCAGCAGCAGAGAGTTTATTCTGTCTTGACACTTTGTATCGATATTTTGTATTACATTCTTCCCTAAAATGATAATGTTTACAGTGATTGTTATATATGTATTTTTTATGTATGTCGCTTTGGATAAAAGCGTCTGCCAAATACTTAAACATATATAAACACCTGAAAGTCTTTATATCAGCTAAAACCACCAATCTGTTTCACTGGATTCAGAATAAAACCAAATGCTGTCTTACCCAACAATGTTAGTATTTGAATATTGTTACTTGAAGACTTATTCCTGGTTACAATTATACTGTTAAGAAAGTATTGTCTTATATTTTGCCTAAAATGAGAATGCATCATAATTAGTGGCGGCTGGTGAATTTTGTTTTAGGTGGGGCTGAAAGTTTGTAAACCAAACCCCTGTAGGGGCGTCATCCTCCCCCAGAAGATTTGTTTGTGATTTTCACATACAAATATTGAAGATCTTTGCTCCTTCTCAACTCTGTGGTAATGTTATTTTCATAAAATACAACCAAAAGTACATTAATGTTAAATCTTACTTGTGAAAAGTAATCCCCGATTCCTATTTTCAACAGTCCGCTCATTTGAGCAGGAAAACGCTGAACACCAGCCCGGCATCTTTGTTTTCTACCTGTCAACTGTCAGTTTAGGCTGCTCGCCGGCTCCTCATCACCACTTCAAGATGCAATTTGCTCGCGTCACAGCAACCAATACTGCGTCTACTTATAAGATGTCTATGGTTATAACATCATTTCAAACACAGCAATATGTTGCGTCCACTGCAGTTTGCTACCTTATTCATACTTTTTGTCAAGTGATTTTTTTAAGCAGGGTTGCATGAGGTACCTATACGTAACGTTACGTTAGTCAATGTATC